>NC_052946.1:4086132-4386132 GCF_013358895.1 Oreochromis aureus | reverse complement strand
AAGTGCGAGCCTGTGAAATGGGACGGTCTAGCCTTCAGATTTGCGTCACCGCTGTGTCTGTGGAGTTTAATAAACTCGGCCGTCTGCTCCTTGCTATCTAAAATATAACAGGACAGTGGCGTAAATTCTCGACCATCTCACACTTCTGTTTAATCAGTTTTCTTTTTGACGTTTATTCAGCTGTGTGAAAATCCTGGAGGAACCCACCCGATGGATTAATAAAGTTTTATTTAATCTAATAATCTAATAACTTTGATCTCAGCCACACCGATTTACTCCGGAACAAATAAAACACCGAAAATAGGCAAACAATTACATTTAAGTTATCCGAGTGACTTATATATCATGTTTAACCTGAGTAGCGAAAGAGCAGGGGTCTGAAAATGATGAAGCCGGGAGTCCACTGCTCTCGCCGGCTGGAGTGACCATTGAACCCCCCCCCCCCCCGGCTTGCTATCGAGCGGGTGGGTAACAGACATCTCCGAAAACGTCGGTGCACTTTTGCAAATATGCGATGTCTTGATAAACCAAGCAGATATTTGAAGTTTACACAGCTACATTCTCGCCTGAAAATATGTTAAAAGTTTATTTTGTGACCCAGAAAGATTAATAAGACTAATTTTAAAACTTAGTAGCGGCCGCCATTGTTGGCAGCTGAAATTTGGCTGGACCGCGCTATGAATTCTGGGATATGGTGGGCCACGAAGGACACACCCAACCCATCCTTCAAATTCGGGGAAATGAAGGACACATTTGTCGGCCGCATTTGAAGGAGTCAACGAATTGGGACAGCCTTCGTCGCCTGGCTGTGACGTAAACAGCCTTCAAATGCGGCCTCCGGAGGATGCAGCCGACGTTTTGGGACACAGCTACTATCTCTACTTTCAAGATTAGGCTTCAAACTTTCCTTTTTGCTAAAGCATATAGTTAGGGCTGGACCAGGTGACCCTGAATCCTCCCTTAGTTATGCTGCAATAGACGTAGGCCTGCGGGGATTCCCATGATGCATTGAGTTTTTCCTTTCCAGTCACCTTTCTCACTCACTATGTGTTAATAGACCTCTCTGCATCGAATCATATCTGTTATTAATCTCTGTCTCTCTTCCACAGCATGTCTTTATCCTGTCTTCCTTCTCTCACCCCAACCGGTCGCAGCAGATGGCCCCGCCCCTCCCTGAGCCTGGTTCTGCCGGAGGTTTCTTCCTGTTAAAAGGGAGTTTTTCCTTCCCACTGTCGCCAAAGTGCTTGCTCACAGGGGGTCATATGATTGTTGGGTTTTTCTCTGAATTCATTATTGTAGAATCTACTGTACAATATAAAGCGCCTGGAGGCGACTGTTGTTGTGATTTGGCGCTATATAAATAAAATTGAATTGAATTGAATTGAAGTTAAACAAGGGAAAAAGGTTATTTAAACCTCCCTCTGTGTGAAAAAGTAATTGCCCCCCAAACCTAATAGCTGGTTGTGCCAACCTTGGCAGTGACAACTGCAATCAAGCCTTTGTGATAACTCAATATGAGTCCTTCATATCACTATGGAGGAATTTTGTCCTAATCTTCATTTTTATAATTGTTTAAAAAGTGTTTTGATTCAATCACAATGGAGGGTCTTCAAACCTGAAGGGCCTTTTTAAGGTCATGAAAAAGTCCCCTCCTGTTTTTATTTCCTCTCAATTGATCTGATGGAAACTTCATTTTTAATTTAATTATAAATTTTATGTTTGTACCACAATAATCATGAGCTCTTTTCTACATACTACACTACTTACTGACCACTCAAAGCTTTTTTAATCCACATGTGACTTCAGCCAATTAAGAATCACCAATTAGCCTTTGGGAGGAAAACAGAGCACTCAGCTAAAACCCAGCAGGCACAGGGAATGATTCAGGAAGATTTAAAACCAGAATCTCTGGGAGTCACCAATGCTAACCAGTGCAAAATCTTGGAAGAGAGGTACAAGATGAAGGCAAAGAATGAAATTCATCAAATTGTATTAAATGGGTTTCATTTAATTTAAATTAACAGTTAAAATTTAATCTTCGGGTGACATTTCCTGAATTTACCTGATTACTTTTTTAATTTGTCCAAACACAGACTGTTTCCTAACATTACACTTTGAAATCAAGACAAAACTGTACAAATATGTACCTTTTACTTGGGAATAAATATGTATCTTGTTGACCCTTGAAAAGGTAAATATTGGTAGCTTAAGACCTAATAATTAGCCTTGAGCAGTACATTCGTATAGAACGTACATGTTGTGACAGAAATTGAAGTTACTGCACCCCTGTTTCTGAGACAGTATATCTCCTGTTGAAATGACTTAGAGAAATGCCCATAACAGAATGCAGCTGTAAACTGTAGTGTATGTATTTTTTAATGCTTGATAAATACAAACAGAATTTCATGAACAAATCAAACTTCCTTTTAGGAACATTCTGTTTAAAGCTCTCAGATGTGACGTTAGGAATGTAAAATACATTACAGGAGTTAAAAACAACTTGTGCTCTCTTGTAAAAGTGCTTTAAAAAACTCCCGTTGAAGGTCACTGCACAGTGAGTCATCCAGTCACGTAACTGATGCAAAAAGTTCTGTCCAATCAAGCCAAATTAATTTAGGGATTTAAGAAAACTGAGAGCCAGAAGCTTTTTCTCAGCCGAGTGCACTTTAACCTGAACTTTCATCGCCTGACGTAGGTGGGTCTGACTACAACAAAGGATAATGGTGGTGATGACGGATACCAGAGCTGTCTCACTGTGTGGCATGCATTCTGCTCCTGTGCTGCTACCACTGATGCACTACACACACACACACACACACACACACACACACACACACACACACATTTTACAACATTAGTTTGGACTTCAATCAAAGCTTCTTGTTGGGCTCTGAGAGATCAGCTCAGTTTCAAGGTGATTTATTTTACGCTGAGAAAATACCAGACTCCAGCAGACACAAGAGAATCACACTCACAGAATTTCACTCAGACATACAGCGCTGTTTCCTGATGTTTCTTTTTTTGCATATTTGTCACACTCGCAAATCACGAATTAACTGTGATTAACCAAATTTTGGGGGTAGAAAAAACGATTTAATAGAATCTGTCTGGCATAGTGAAGCAAGCTGAAAAAGCAACCTATATCATGCCGCAATCTAAAAAAAATGGCAGGGAAACAAAGTCTATCAGCCATTTCTAAAGCTTTGAGACTCCAGCAAACTACAGTGAGCACCATTATTCACAAACAGAACAACTAAGAACAATGGGGAACCTTCCCAGGAGTGGGAAGCTAGCTTTATTGTTACTGTTGTGTCCCCATTGTTACTGTTGGAGTGATTTTACCAAAATCACTCCAACAGTACACCGATGACTTATCCAGCAGCTTGCAAAATAACAACATCTAAAGAACTGCAGGCCTCACTTCTCTTAATTAATATCACTGTCAGTGAAACAGGGAAAAACAGTCTGTGGAAGTTGAAATTTCCAGGAGGTTTGCATCCCATCATGTCTGCTGTAAAACTAGTACAGCATTTCATGAGAAGAACATAACATACCAACAGTTAAACTTGGTGGCGATAGTGTGCTTCAGGACCTTGGAAGTTTTATTGATGGAACCATGAATTCTGCTGTTTACTATAAAAGCCTGAAGGAGAGTGCACCCTGAAGCGCAAGTGCACTTGGGTTATGCAGCATGGTCCAAAACACACCAACAAGTTTACCTTTGAATGGTTCACAAACTAAAAAGAAAAGGAAGGTTTTGGAGTGGCCAAGTCCAAATTTGGAGTTAAACGCAAACTGAGACACTGTGGCCTCACATTAAAGAGGTTCTTCACACTCAAAACCTCCAGTATTGCTGCAAAAATAACAGGCGTCCTTCAGCAAGTTTCTGGGGAAGCTGGTGAGCTGAGCAGAGAATTGGCGAGAAGTAAACGAGGAGAATGCAGGTTACCACTTTGCTTTAGTGGTAACCATTTGGTTTTGTGATTCGTTTAAACTGGAATTCTGAATTCTCAAAATGATCACAAAATTTTTTTTTCTTAATAAAGTGTCAGTAAAATGATCCTTAGGCGTGCCAGGGAAACCCAGTGCATCATAGCCACGCCCAGTCACCTACCTGTTCCTACAGGAAAGGACAACAAGAAAGAAACTTAACCTCAGCCAGCCAGGATGCTAACACAGAGATAACTATTTTCAATTAATAAATGAAAAGTTGATTTATAAACTTTGTCTAATATTAAAATTTGTTTGATGATCTGAAACGTAAGTGTGAAAAATATGCAACAAATAAGAAACCAGGCAGGGGAAAAATCCTTTTTCATACAACTGGTCATGCAAAGAAAAGCAAAAGCAGTGGCAAACAGGTTTACAGTTTCAGTATGCATTTTTGGACACTTGACAGGACAGCATTTAAATACACGTTATTAACACATTTACATGTACATACATATTAGCCACCTACCTTAATCGTTTTTGGCCTGGAATGCACTTCTTATGTTTTTTTTTCTCGCTACTGACTTCTTGGCTTTAAATATATCATCTCCCCCTGCTGGTAATGCAACTTCTGCCCACGGACACGGCAATATGAGACAGTATGAGAGTGATGTGAAGAGTCTGACCACATAGTAAAATAAAGTTTAAAGTAACGATGTTACTTGCATCCCCACATTAAGCCCAAAGTTGTCTTTGGCCTTGTTGCACTGATGTGTGGGCTACAGCAGTATAAACCACCAAACGATATCGGTCCCATTTGAAAGACCCAAAAAAACCATGACTGCAGGTTGCAGCCTGCATTATATGTGTTCAAACCGTGTACCATAAAATTTTTGGAGACGGTCAGCCAAAAGGTTTGGTTGGTCTTTGATGGAATGACCCTTGTTGGAATTTGCACACCCTTTTCACTAATGTGCCATAAGCATCAGGCCACAGACACCTTCTGCTTAAATGGGCCAGGCCAACTTTGACAGAACTGCATTATGTGACACGCTGGGTGGGAGGAGTGTTGACGGCTTCAGTGTTTTCTCTTCAGAGTCATAGAACATCCGATTGGGGGGAAAGACATAGGTCTTTGTGCCTTTGTGGGTCTTTAAGGTCAATGTTATAACTCTAGAAACAATGGTATAAATGTTAAAAGATTGTTCTCACCTCTGATTTTATAGGAAGCTTACTTTTAGTAAGTGCACTTTTTAATCTCTGTCTGTGTCTGTATCTCCACCTTCCTCTCCAGCTGTTCCTATATGCCTGAGTAGTGTTACTGCCCTAAGTAACAAATCAGCTCAGGAATGCATGTTGTCTTTTGCAAATGTGAAAGGCCAGTAAATTTCCAAAAGCTAAGAAATGTGCAGACTTGCACAATAGAGTTGGAATATTCTTGTAAGAAACAATGTTTCTCAAGGATTTGCTCCAGTATTTGTTAGTAAAAAATATATTTCTGTTTTCACTGTGGACTACTTACTAGCTTTTTATATTATGTTGGTTGCTTGTAACTTCCAGTCAATGAGAGCTCTGATTTACACTTCACCCACTCCCAACTTTAAGCTTAATGTAACCTCAACACTACGCTGAAGGATCTGTGACTGCAGCTGACCACACCACAAAGGCTTTTCAGTTTGGAAACAGCTCCCATCCACAGCTAATGAACATCCTTTCAGTGGATGACAAATTGTGGAGACAAAATGTGTGTCATAAAGTATTCTCCCACAGAGCGGAGCAGAGTGCTGCCTGTGGATGTGGGGAATGTGAATCTGCTCTGTTGTGCAGCAGTCAGGCAGACAAAGAGCCGGGGCCCGGGCCGTCAGCGACTGTGGGACATACTAAGCATCTGGTGACAGATCCGTCAGGATGCGTGATCACTTTACACTGGGCTGCATGTGTGTGGGACTCCTGGATAGATACATGGAGTGTTTTTACTGCCGACTTATTGCACACCTCAAGAATTCCAGCACAATCCTGTCCTCACTAGTAAAACCTGCTTGTGTGCTCAACTCCAAACAGCCCTGTGTTTAATTGTGTGCGATAGTGCCTGCAAAGCACAAGCATCTTCTGCTTCTGTTTCAACCTATCAATAAATCGAGACAAAAAGCAACACCCTCCTGTCTTCTTGCAACTGTTGCTGTTGTTTACCATAATGCGGAGGCCTTGCAGACAGTCTGGTGATTCAGTGCTGATGATTCAGCAGGATGAGAATGAAATATTGTTGAAATAAGGTTCAAAAAATGCTCTGAACCTCAGGATTCTTCATTAATCTCTACTTCTCGTCATATATATAAAACTAGTAGATGTGATTATGTCTTGCAGGACCTCTTTGATCATTTGCAAAACATGTTACAAAACACAGAAAAACCCCTAATTGCACTTGGTTTCCTTTCCTTGGTTTCTCATGCCACCCTGTCTGAGAAAGTATAATGAAACCTGCTATTGTGTGCAGCCCAACTGTGTTACTCTGTTACAGTTGTAGCCCTATGTTTTGTGGTGCCAGCCAGTTCTGAGCAATTTAAACCCGCACAGCGTACACTTAGATGTAACAATGACTCCATGTGAAAGACTCATTATACGAGTGCCAAGAGTGTCAGGTAGAGCTGCAGTGGAGCTCCTTTTCTGCCTGACATTTAGTCTTAATTTTTTGTTATTTATTCATTTTACTTTTCCAAAGGGATGTTTTCTTGTTTTAGTTTGTTTTAAGTTAATAATATGAATTGTATTTATGGGGGTAAGTATCTGCTATCACTGAAATGTAATCATTTTGAAATATGAATTTGAAGGTTCTAGTGGCGCGTATTTCTGTCCACATGTATTTCTCCATTGAGCTTTCATTTGTCTTTTCACCTTTCTGAGATATTTTCTTTGGTCATATTTTATTTATTTTATTGATCGAAGCTGTTTTCCATGTTTTGGCTGCTGTAAAACTGTAATTTCCCAACTTAAATTTCCCAATATAAATAAAGCATTGTTATCATATTGTAAACAGCTTCACACAACCCCAGAAAACTATTGTTAGTAATGACATCCATGGCCTCTAAGTAAACTGCAGTGTTGTGCAAAGCTCGTGTTCACACATTGCTAACTTTAACCTGCCTTCTTCTTAATGGCCACCAGGGGATGCACCCCTGTTGTTGCAAAAACACTTCCCGTCCAATAGAAGTCTATGGGAAACATTAGTAAACACTTTCATGGTGAGTTTATAGACTGATTCCCTTATTTCTGTTCACACTGAGTAGAACATTGAGCCCATTTAGTAAATTTTGGACATTTTAGAGTCAGAATGGAGGACAAGTAAATTTTGTATTTACAACATTTTAAACAGGGTTGTATCAGACCTCTTAGACATATGAGGGATGAGCCATTTTTCAGTATTTACAGTCATTTGAAAAATAGTACACCCACTTTCATTTGTAATATTTTACATGCTAGACAATCATAACAAAAACTATCTTTCATTTGGAGGAAGCTCACTTCCACCTCTCTGTATCCATGAATTCTTACAGTTTGTGGCCATAGGTGTAGGAACCTAGATCGGCAAGTAACTCCTCTGTTTCACTTTTCTTTCACTTGTGAACAAGACTCTGATATAGATGAAGCAACTTACTGCACACTCAGCCATTTCTCAGGCTGAGAACCATGGCCAGACTTGGAGGTAATAATTCTCATCCCAACCAGTTTAGACTTGGTGCTCCAGTTTGGGTTGAAGGTCATTGTTTGATGACACCTCAGTAATCTCAATAATCATAAACATATCTTTGTCATTTATAGTTGAACTTACTGTTGATTCTGTTTAAGCAACCACTCATTTATTAGAAGGTACAGAACTCACAGAAACCTCCATATCCATTCAAATCATGACATTTAAACCAGGCCAATTAGGTTTGACATTTCTGAACTCTGCAATCGAAAAGCTCAGCACTGTTCTGGCTAAAGTCACGTTGTATTGAAGAAAAAGGTAAAGATATCAGGTAATTCTTGCAAGCTTCCCTGGCAAACAGCATCCATAAATTTTAAGGTGCAACACACACACAGATGTGCAATGGACAAATAAAATATCATCTGACATACTAAAACTGAAGCACAGACCTTTTGGATGGTCTGTACGTCTCACAAAGCCATAATTAGTTATGTGGTTATAGCCGTTAATTAGTGATCAGCTAAATCTGCCTTTGTTTAAAAGCAGGACTTCAAAGCAGGACTGCCTTTAACTTTAAGCATTAACAAAATACAGAGGCTGAAGTAAAACAAAAAAAATCAACACGTGTGTGTGTGTCAGAATGTTACTATGGAAAGCACTTTCACACAGAAAACGTCTGACTGAATGAGACATGTTGTTTTAAGTGTTCAAATAAAGTGCTCTTCTTGCCTGCCAGAGAGGTGACTAAGTGACGTTGGGCCCTTGTTTCCTGGTTGAAAGTCTTGTGGATTACACCATTATACCAAGATTATGCCGGCCTTTCTTGCTGATTTCATTAGTCCTCTAAAAGTCCTGCTATTATGTTGGAGATAAAACATAATTAAAACTGCATTTTGGTGGTATGGGATCATAATCACTAGGAGTCAAGGCTGATTTCTTCAATGAAGACTCCAGTTTCCTCATTGCTCCACACAGATGTCTTTGTTTGCTGCTATTTTTCATCTCTCCAGTCAGCCGCTTGATGTTTGTCACCCCTTATTCACTAACACTCTGTTGCACTTTGTTGCTTTTGCTGATACGCTGACTTTTGCACAGTAGGAATTGTTAAAATATTTGTAATAACATCAACATTTCTCAAACATTTGCAATATTGTATCGTCTTTACCTTGAGGTGACTGCTGTCGTGATGTGGGGCTATATGAATAAAATTTAATTGAATTGTTTTGAAGAACATATTGGAAAATGTAATGATTAACACATTTGCTCAGGAACCAAAAGGTCGCTGGTTTGATTCCAGCCTGAGACTGAGGCTATGTCTACACTAGCCCGGATAGATTTCAAAACGGTGTTTTCGTCTGAAAACGCTCTGCGTCCACACTACGTTAACACTTACGTTCCTGTATTGCGAATGCGTGAAACGCAAGACGATTCGACCTGCCTCATTTCTGCCTGCTGTTTATTTACTTTCCGGCTCTTTGAAACGTCGCGGCAAAATGTTGAGGAAAAGCACATGGTTTTTTTAAATGGACTAACAATGAGGTGGAGTTATTGCTGCGAGTAACACAAAAGTACAAAGTTGCAAAAGCGAGTGAGAATTAAAGAATTTGAAGAAAAGCTATCTGGAGCATGCACAGACTGTTGTTAATCTTTAATAGGGCTGTCAAAATTGAGAGCAAACAAAACTGCTGTGTAATGCCCTCCACTATCTTAGTTTAATTGGTCACATGACTGCATCACATGGCTAAAATGTGTCATCGTTTTCGAAAAGGCTGCAGGTTCGCTGTCCACACTGCGACGCGAAAACTGAGTTTTCAAATGTATCCACTTTGGAGAGCGTTTTCAAAACGCCGTCTCACTGTGGACGGGAGGCCAAAACGGAGAGAAAAAGATGCGTTTTCAAATGAAAAGGTATTAGTGTGGACATGGCCTGAAAGGGCTTTTTGAAGTGGCAGGAAGGGCAGGGTGTAAAAATTTGCCAAATCGAACACAGAGAGCTGCCCACTGTGACAAGGGGGCAGCCAAAGGCAGTGATGATGTATGAATCCTGCTTTTAATACCCTGCGTTTAATAAGGCTGTTGTGTTTTTAACATGTTTTAATGTTTTGTTTCTTATTCTATTTAATCTCAACAAGCCCCTAAAAATAGTCAGTGATCACTGTCGGCCTCTCTCGGTTTTTATTACCGCTAATCATTTTAAAGCTCAGTTTTTAAAACCTTACGATGTAACTACAGCCCAGCCCATGTAGCAGCAGTGTTGCCAACTTAGCGACTTTGTCGCTATATTTAGCGAGTTTTCAAACCCCCTTAGCGACTTTTTTTTTCTAAAAAGCGACTAGCGACAAATCTGGCGAATTTTTCTGGTGTTATTAGAGATTTATTTATGACGACTTTTTGACGTGAAAGCGCGTATTACTGTCAACAAGCAGCGGTGCTGCGGTGGGCACTTAACCCGTACCAAAGCGCTCACAGGCGGAGGATACTCCTCCCCCAGCTGCTATCAGTGCAGGAGATGTTCACCCCTATGCGTCCAAACTGCAAATGAATCGCACATGAGCGAAGCCGCTGCTCCCACACTGACTGTAACGCAGTCAGTTCTTCTTTTACTGTTATGTTGTTTTGTGGATCACAAGGTTCAAAACTACTTATGAACACACACACACAAAGTAACTCCACCAGAGTGCCAATTTCTGGTCACTTTTGCCGGTCCAAGCCCAGATAAAGGAGCAGGGTTGGAATTATGACTTTAAAAAACAATAATTGCTAAAAGAAATTTAATTTGTAGTTCTAAATAAATTCTAAATGCATTTAGGACGTTTTTTACTCACTTTATGTCTCTTCCACGATGTTATTTCTCTTTCCAACAAGGTAGGTTACAATTACATTAGCATGACCAATTATGTAAATTAGGCGATTACGTCACTTAGCAACTTCTAGCGACTTTTAGGACAGCCAATAGCGATTTTCCTTACTGAGGAGTTGGCAACACTGTGCAGCAGTATCTTAATGACTAACCTCGTATTGTGGATGGATTATCTCAGTTGTTCTCCTGACTGAAGTTTGGTCCGTTTACAGCATCCTGCCATGCGATTGCATTTGTCTCTAACCATCGGGAACCCTCACATTAACTTTTATCAAGTGGAAAAAAGTTAGCGTTCATCCTCCAGCTTCACTGTGTTTATGTTATGCTAATGTAACCCTGGTTAACATAGCTGTCAATAAATAAAAGCCTGTTAGTAAAAACAGTCATAAGAAATATATTACAGGTGATAAATAGTCAATAAATAGATCATAATGGTTAGAAAATTCATTAAAAACATCAGCAATGATATAATTCATGGTATAGGATTTCATTTGTGTTTAAAAAGTAAGTAAGTAAGTAAGTAAAATTTTATTTATATAGCACCTTTCAAGATAAAAATCACAAAGTGCTTTACAGAGGCAGAAAACAGACATTAAAATCCAAAACAAAACAAAATTAACCAAAAGCGAGTTTAAACAGATAGGTTTTTTTACTTTTTTTAAAAGACATGACTGAGTCCACAGATCTCAAACTCAAAGGGAGTGAGTTCCAGAGTCTGGGAGCCACTGATACAAACGCTCTGTCACCTTTTGTTTTTAACCTTGTATGCGGGACAACCAGCAACCCCTGGTCACAAGACCTCAGGGACCTGCTGGGGTGATAGGAAAGAAAAAGATCACTTAAGTATGTTGGAGCTACACTGTGCAGGGCCCTATAAGTCATGATCAGGATCTTAAATTGGACCCTGAACTTGACAGGGAGCCAATGCAGCTGAATCAGGAGGGGAGTGGCATGGGAGTGTTTGTGATGCTTTGTCAGAAGCCTAGCAGCATGTTAAAAGGTTTAAAAACTTGCTAATTCATGGTGTTTGATTCATGGTGTTTGATTTTACCTAACATTCAGGTAAAATGTTAGGTAAAATGGCTAAAATATGTGTTCAGACTCTTATTGTGAAAGGGCACGCTGCAGGTGACTCCTGTGATCAGCCACACCCAATCGGATTGTTCCTTCTTTTTAATGCTGGAGAGGGAGAAATGCAGACAGTCCTTGCAGAGCTGCTGCCTAAACAAGTGGAAAAAATATTAAAAAAAACAAGCCAGAAATCTACATAAAGCCATTTTTGTACTCTGGAGAATGTATTTTTGTTTTTCCGAGCTGTCCTTGCCTTGGTGACGTTGTGAACGTAACCGAACGGGACTTGGTGAGTTCAGAAATTGTATTTTATTTCATACAAGAAATGTTTTGTTGTATTATATTGCTCATTTCATGCAAATGGAAAGTCAAGGTAGCAGATTTATGCTGTTTTATGTTAAAAAAAACGGTGGATTGGTGCTTAACCGACACACAGGCTGCAGTTCAAAGGCCTTTGACAGTGTTTCAGCGCGCCATGTTGGCGTCACCTCATTTACGGCTAAATACGCTGGGGAAAAACGGACTTTTACTGTTATTTAAGGGCTACCCGTGTGTTATTTTCAAATGTTGATGTATATTGCTTTGTTGTTATGGTAGGCCATTAAGGTTTGGATCGGGAAATGCCGAGCTAGAATCGGAGTTTGATCCGCTGAGCGAGAAAACAAGATGGCGAGCCACCCACGGACCCATTGAACTGTACCGAGCAGGAAAAGGAAAAATGCCCCCTGCTGGACGTTGAACTCTTTCACTAAAAAACTGGCAGGATTAATCCATACACCCCTGCAAAAGAACAGTGGACTTTCAAAGCACTGGATAGTCATTCAGAGCAATTCCAGGATTTATAGTTAAAGGACACAGAGACAATTTTCTTTTGTTTATTTGTTTGTTTAAGGGATTTGTTCAGCCTTTTGCTGAATTGTTTTCAGTTTTTACATGTTTTTTGTAATTTATTTTGGTCAACCTTACATTTTAATGCTGTAATGGTGTTAATGGAAATGTAAATAATTTTGTTGGGTTAAAACAAAATAAGAACTGGTTGAAATTTAAAGGTGAACCTAGACCAAGGTTAAATTAAATCTTGGGCCTAAAGAACTAAAACTTGATTTAAAATAACAGTGTTAACTCAGATAGATTAAAGGATAAACTTGAACTTAGAACTTGGAATAAATAAAACAATAACCTAGGGTTGAAAATAACATCCTTTTAAAGCCAAATAAAAGGTTTTGAGATAAATAGGATAAATTAACAGAAATCACTGAACTAAAGAAGGGAAAGAAAATATCTTGTTTTCCTTAAATGTGTGATGTTGAATGTTTTATGTAATGTGTGTTAACTGTCTATTCTCTGTCTTCACAAAATAATAAGCCGGCAATTTAAACTTATTTTCCGGTCTGTGGTCTTTATCACATCCTACACTCATTACTACTCTAGTAGTCGAACCTAACGACTCCAAAAGTGTTACAGAAGTGGCGAGCCAGCCAGCAGTAGTAATTGATCTCCCAAGCTTGTTTTCCTGACCCAGACCTCAAAAATAGGCCAAGTCCGGCAAAATGGAAATAGTTGACAGAGAGAATGTTAAAATCCCAAACTCAGTTATTGTTAGTGGGATTACAGGCACAGATGCTGATGAAGCTTTAAAAGACTTTTTAAACAGATATGGTCGAACAGCGAGAACCCTTAAGATAGATGATCCCAAGTTGTCTTACCACAAAAATGTTATCGTGGAGTATGAGAGTGGAGATGCTCTGTCAACACTTGAACCCTTACTACCCTACACACTTGAATGTCCTAATGAAGTCACTTATCAGATACGAGCCCTGTCACCTGAGTACATTGCAGCTGTTACCAACATCGCCACCAACAGTTTTTTCAGTGAACTGCAAAGCATTGCTAAACTTAGTGGCAAATCTTTTGAAGCTGTTCTGCATGAACACCTTTCCCAATGTGCTCAGTCAGTCACACACAGCATAGAAGCTCCTACCCCAGACGCACAAAGTGAACCAACAACCCAAGTACAAGCAAATGATCAACCTATCCAAAGTGAAACTGCAGAACCGATCAAAGCTAACGTACGCATCAACGACTCTGAGTCAGTCGACCGGACACAACCAGATCTACAAACTACCATTCCGCAGAGCTTTATAACACACCCTGAGGTGCAAAAGGTTGTAGTAGAGCACATAGTGCGAAGTGAAGCTCTTGTCTCACCAGTGAGCGCCTCCTTCCGCCTCAGAAATTTTTCAGGCAAACTACCCTGTCCTGGTCATGAGGTGGACTTTGATACATGGTGCCACAGTGTAGAGCTCATACTTCAAGATCCCAATCTGTCTGACTTGCAACGCTCACGGAAAATCTTAGACAGTCTTGTACCGCCTGCTGCCAACGTGGTGAAACCTCTGGGCCCTGAAGCCTTGCCTTCAGCTTATCTTGAACTACTCCATTCAGCTTTTGGTACTGTGGAGGATGGCGATGGGCTGTTCGCCAAATTTCTCAACACGTTGCAAGATGCAGGTGAAAAGCCTTAACACTACCTCCATCGCTTGCAAACAGCTCTCTCAAAAGCTCTGAAAAGAGGTGGTGTCGTAGCTGGTGAAGCAGACCGACACCTTCTGCGTCAATTGTGTCGGGGGTGTTGGGATAATGCCTTGTTAACAGATCTTCAGATCGAAAGGAAAAGAGATAAACCCCCCTCATTCGCCGAGCTGCTGCTACAATTGAGAGTAGAAGAGGACAAGCATACTGCAAAAGAAAGCCGAATGAAAAAACACTTTGCTGCCACCAGACCAAAAGTAGCCTCTCACTCTATTGCTGCAAATGCTGACTTCCCTGCGCTCACCATGCAAAACGATCTCACTGAAATGCGAACACAAATAACTGCGCTGCAGAGTGAACTGACAAGATTGAAACCCCAAAAAGTAGACCCACCAGTAGATGCTCAAACAGATCTGGTCACAGAACTAAAAGCACAAATCAGTCAGCTTCAAAGCCATCTCGCAACATTAACCCCGAACCCTCCTAGGAAAAAGTCTAACCCTCCAAAAGCTAATGCTAAGACCAACTCCAAAGTACCAGAACAAACCTCCTTGATATCCCAAGCTGCAAAGAGTAGGCCCAAGCCTGGATACTGTTTCCAGTGCGGCGAAGATGGTCATATTGTCTCTGTGTGCCCAAATGATCCAAACCCTTCTTTAGTCACTGACAAAAGGAAACAGTTGAAAGAAAAACAGTTACTGTGGGATAGACAAAACAAGCAAACATAGCCTTTAAACTAAAGGAAGCCCTCATTGCGGGACAAATGGGTGCTACGGATAAAACCAGTCCCACCGAACCTTCACACAAACCCAAAAAACGATTCTCAAACAATAAATCAGCCACTGTGAAACTACCCAAAGGTCTAATTGGAGCTAAGTACACTGCTCAAGTAAAAATCAATGATCAAGCTTGCAACTGCCTTCTTGATACCGGATCGCAAGTGACCAGTGTCCCGGTCGTTCTATGAAAACAGTCTTGCAGACCTTGAAATCCATCCAATACAGGACCTGCTAGAAGTCGAAGCTGCAAATGGTCAGAATGTCCCATATTCAGGCTGTATTTGTGTCGACATTACCTTTCCAAAGAACTGTTTTGGTACTGAACTTACCGTATCTTCTCTTGCATTAATTGTTCCAGACACACGCTCTAGTGTTCAGTCTTCTCTCTTAATTGGCACTAACACTCTTGACCTTTTCTTTGAAAGCCTCTCCTTGGGTGATACAGACTTCAGGATCCTGCCTTATGGTTATAGAGTAGTGCTGAGCGTGTTACAACAAAGACATAAGCAAAAAGAGGATGACAGCCTTGGTCTTGTCACTCTGTCAGGGAAAGAGCCTGAAGTCATTCCTGCAGGCCAAAGTCGAGTCTTAGAGGGTTTAGTCCACGCAAAAACTGAACACTCAGGCAGGTGGGTAGTGTCACGGTTCTGGGTCCGTCGGACCCAGTATTTTGAGTTTATTATGTTTTGGTTTACTTTTGCATCATGGATTATTCTTTATGTTTCTCTGGTACTTTGTGTTTCAGTTATCTTGGTGTTTTGGATTGTTTTCTCATTCTCTTGTGGTGGTGATGATGATGGTTATTATTAGAGTTCATGTTTCTGTTTATTCCGTGCTTTAGGATTTGTGGTTTCATGTATTTGAGTTCCATGTGGTATTTTCTGTCTCTCAGTGTTAAGTCTGCGTGCTTGTTCAGTAATTCATGTTTCCCGTTTTATTGTGAAAGTCTTTGTCTTATGTTAGTGTGTGCAGCTTGGTTCCCCCGTCTCGTTAGCCCTGATCTCTCCCAGCTGTGTCTCCCTTCCGTTGCCCATTCCCTCATTACTACCCTGTGTATTTAAGCCCTGTGTTTTCCTCAACCCGGTGTCGTGTCGTACCATCAGACTATGCCTGTGTGTTTCCATGTTAGTGTTCAGTATTCGCTACCATTGCTCAGTTTATGTTTTGTTTTCGTGCCAGCAATAAAGCTGAGGTTTAAGTTACAATTCAGTGTCTGAGTCCTGCGATTGGATCCACCTCTCCATCCGCCTGCACACAGAGCCCTGACAGGTAGTAGTCGAGACCCCCTCTACATCCTCCTTGCCAGGTGGTGTCTTGGTCACCAACTGTCTACTTACCCTTGCTGAGAAACCCTCACAAAAGCTTCCAGTGGTCCTGCGAAATGAAAGTAAGCACGACATAGTTATCCCTGCGAAAAGTGTCATTGCTGAAATGCATGCTATTCAAGAGATCATACCAAACAGTCAGATCACAGAACAGTCCAAACAGACTCCCAGCTCGAACCCTGGAATGGAAAGAACGAATCACACAAAAGTTAAGTGCTATGTCGGAGGTTTTCGCACTACATGATACAGACTTTGGTTACACTAACAAAGTAAAACACCAAATCAAACTGAGCGATGAAACCCCCTTTAAACACAGACCCCGTCCCGTACGACCACAAGATCTTGACGCTGTACGGAGGCATCTGCAGGAACTAAGCGATGCAGGTGTTATTCGCGAATCTGAGTCACCATTTTCCTCACCGATAGTGGTGGTAAGGAAGAAAAACGGAGATGTAAGACTCTGTGTAGATTACCATAAGTTGAATCTGAACACCATCAAAGATGCCTACACGCTTCCTAATTTGGAAGAAGCGTTCTCCGCCTTGACAGGATCGAAGTGGTTCTCAGTTCTTGACCTCAAAAGCGGGTACTACCAGATCGAGGTCGATGAGGCAGATAAGCACAAAACAGCCTTCATATGTCCGATGGGGTTCTTCGAGTTCAACCGGATGCCCCAAGGCATAACAAACGCTCCCAGCAGATTTCAAAGGCTGATGGAGAAATGTGTGGGCGACATCAACCTTAAGGAAGTCCTGGTCTATCTAGACGACCTTATAGTTTACTCCGAAACCCTCGAACAACACGAGACCCGCCTTCTCCATGTGCTTAATCGTCTCAAAGAATACGATCTGAAGCTATCACCTGAAAAATGTATGTTTTTTCAGACATCAGTTCGGTACTTAGGGCACATTGTCTCCCAAAACGCTGTAGAAACAGACCCTGAAAAAGTAGCAGCGTTAAAAACACGGCCAAGTCCCAAGAACTTGAAAGAACTCCGCTCCTTCTTAGGGTTTGCGGGGTATTATAGGTGGTTTATTAAGGACTTTTCTAAGATCGTAAAACCCCTTACCAACCTAACTGCCGGATATCCCCCACTGCGGAAAAGCAATGGCTGTAAGTCCAACTATATCCAATACTTTCAGCCAAAAGCTCCTTTCGGAGAGAGATGGACAGAGAGTTGTCAGAAAGTGTTTGAGGCGATTATACAGGGTGGGCCATTTATATGGATACACCGTAATAACATGGGAATGATTGGTGATATTAAAGTCCTGTTTGTGGCACATTAGTATATGTGAGGGGGCAAACTCCTCAAGATGGGTGGTGACCATGGTGGCCATTTAGAAGTCGGCCATCTTGGATACAACTTTGTTTTTCAATAGGAAGAGGGCCATGTGACACATCAAACTTATTGGTAATGTCACAAGAAAAACAATGGTGTGCTTGGTTTCAACGTAACTTTATTCTTTCATGAGTTATTTACGTTAAGTTTTTGACCACTTATAAAATGTGTTCAATGTGCTGCCCATTGTGTTGGATTGTCAATGCAACCCTCTTCTCACACTCTTCACACACTGATAGCAACACCGCAGGAGAAATGCCAGCACAGGCATCCAGTATCTGTAGTTTCAGGTGCTGCACATCTCGTATCTTCACACCATAGACAATTGCCTTCAGATGACCCAAAAGATAAAAGTCTAGGGGGTCAGATCGGGAGACCTTGGGGGCCATTCAACTGGCCCACGACGACCAATCCACTTTCCAGGAAACTGTTCATCTAGGAATGCTCGGACCTGGTGCCCATAATGTGGTGGTGCACCATCTTGCTGGAAAAACTCAGGGAACGTGCCAGCTTCAGTGCATAAAGAGGGAAACACATCATCATGTAGCAATTTCAAATATCCAGTGGACTTGAGGTTTCCATTGATGAAGAATGGACCCACTATCGTTGTACCCCATATACCACACCAAACCATCACTTTTGTTGTTCCAACAGTCTTGGAGGGATCCATCCAATGTGGGTTAGTGTCAGACCAATAGCGGTGGTTTTCTTTGTTAACTTCACCATTCACATAAAAGTTTGCCTCATCACTGAACAAAATCTTCTGCGTGAACTGAGGGTCCTGTTCCATTTTTGTTTTGCCCATTCTGCAAATTCTGTGCGCCGATCTGGGTCATCCTCGTTGAGATGCTGCAGTAGCTGGAGTTTGTAAGGGTGCCATTTGTGAGTAGCTAATATCCGCCCGAAGGATGTTCGACTAATGCCACTCTCCAGTGACATGCGGCGAGTGCTATGCTGTGGGCTCTTGCTGAATGAAGCTAGGACAGCCACTGATGTTCCTTCATTAGTGACAGTTTTCTTGCATCCACATTTTGGCAAATCCAACACTGAACCAGTTTCACGAAACTTAGCAAGCAGTTTGCTAACTGTAGCATGGGAGATGGGTGGTCTCGTAGGGTGTCTTGCATTGAAATGTGCTGCAATGACCCGGTTACTGCGTTCACCAGATATCAACACAATTTCGATCCGCTCCTCACGTGTTAACCTCTTCGACATGTCAATGGCTGTGAACAAAGAGAAACTTGTAAATAACTCATGAAAGAATAAAGTTACGTTGAAACCAAACACACCATTGTTTTTCTTGTGACATTACCAATAAGTTTGATGTGTCACATGGCCCTCTTCCTATTGAAAAAACAAAAGTTGTATCCAAGATGGCCGACTTCTAAATGGCCACCATGGTCACCACCCATCTTGAGGAGTTTGCCCCCTCACATATACTAATGTGCCACAAACAGGACTTTAATATCGCCAACCATTCCCATGTTATTACGGTGTATCGATATAAATGGCCCACCCTGTAGACAAACTGACTTCTGCCCCAATTTTAGGCTTTGCCAACCCCAAGTTGCCTTACGTATTACACACAGATGCAAGCACAACTGGGTTAGGGGCAGCTCTTTATCAAGAGTAGGAGGGAGAGTTGCGAGTAATTGCATACGCAAGTAGAGGACTATCAAAAAGCGAAAGCCGTTATCCCGCTCATAAGCTTGAGTTTCTTGCCCTCAAATGGGCTGTAACGGAAAAGTTTTGCGATTACTTATATGGCAGTCCTTTCACAGTAATAACTGACAGTAACCCTCTAACTTACATTTTGACCACCGCTAAGTTAGATGCGACGAGCTATCGCTGGTTGTCCGCCCTGTCCTCTTTCGAGTTCCAGCTTAGGTACAGAGCAGGCAAACAAAACATGGACGCAGATGGCCTATCTTGTCGTCTGCATCTCGAGCCATTAAATGACCTTGTCTCTCTGAAGGAACAGGAGCGGATCCGTCAGTTTGTGCAACACCACTTGCCTGGCACCGATCCTTTCACTCACGTTCCCACTCAAGCTGTCAGTGCAATCTGTGAGAAACATCTAGTCCTCGAGTCTCTTGACGCAGACCATGCTCTCGCCTGCCCACTCGTGACATCTCTGTCTATGTCTGTTGATGCTGTTCCCGACAGTTTCGACCAGTGTGATGCTTTTCCTGTCATTCCAAGCTTGTCAGAAGAAGAGTTAAGACAAAGTCAAACAAACGATCCTGCTATCAGTGAAATCATACACCAGCTTGAAACAGGTGAAACATCTCCTCCTACTGTACGCAACGAGATCCCACAACTTAGCATCCTTCTGCGTGAGTTAAACAAACTTGAGTTGCAGAACGGGATCTTGTACAGAAAAAGGCAAGTAGGTAGGTGAAGAGGCCCAGTACCAGCTGGTTCTTCCTGAAAGTCTAAGACCTATGGCGTTCAAAAGCCTTCACGATGACATGGGTCATTTCGGTCTTGACCGGACCCTTGATTTAGTCAGAACCAGATTTTTCTGGCCAAAAATGGCCTCAGACATAGAGTAAAAGATCAAAAGCTGTAGCAGGTGCGTTTGCAGAAAGACCCTGCCAGAGAGGGCAGCGCCCCTAGTAAACATTCAACTCACCAGACCTCTAGAGTTGGTGTGTATTGATTTCTTGATGATTGAACCAGATCGCAGCAACACTAAAGATGTCTGGTCTGTGGTCTTTATCACACGCTACACTCATTACTACTCTAGTAGTCGAACCTAACTGGTCCTAGTATACTGTAACGACTCCAAAAGTGTTACACTAACATAGCTTGAAAATCATTATATACCAGCTAGCCCAACTTCAGTAATCCTACAAACGTCACTGCTGTTTAGTTTTCTGTCTTCATTTATGTTGGAAGTGATAGCAGAGCTGTACGTTTAATTTGTTTCCGAAATCTCTCAGTCAGAACATGGTGTATTATCATTAGATGGAAACTAGCAAGCTAACTTCCTGCTAACTTCTAACTCCGTTAAATTTAATCAGTTCTGTTTTCATGGACGCCTGGATGTTAAACTTTATTGTTACACCTGGTAAAGCAGCAACAATGATCATTTTTATTAAAAATGAAAGAAGTTAGACAGTTTTTAACTCTCAGCAATGCCGCAGTGATCATGTGACTTTGGGACCTGAGTTTTCACCTCGAAATGGCTAATGACATCAGACTCAAAGACCGGATAGGCTACCGCTTGTTAAATTATAGAGTAGAATTATAAAGAGCTAGATGTAAACACACAAACACTGAATTTAATAAAACTACACCAATACAGTACTAATGAAGCAGATTAACTTATTTTTTGTTTTTATTTTGTTGCTTATTCATTCATAATAACACTTAAAAGAAATTAAAAACCAGTCAAAATATAATTAATACTCTTCAACAACACAATGTATATCTAATAAACCTGCAGTCATCACAGGTTGTTTTTTTTTTTGTTTGTTTGTTTTGGTAAGACTGTAATTTACCATCTTGCAAAACAGCTGAGAAATGTTTAAAATGAGAAGATACTTCATCAAAGTGAAATGATGCAAATGTCATTTTGAGCAGGAAAAAAAACAGCATGATATGAGCTGCAGCTGAAAGTATATAGATCCATATACTTGTACATGGAGGGCTATGGTTTGGTGGACGTTTCACAGCCTCAGGGCACAGACCTTTGTTTAGCGGATATGTGAGCGCTGCCGGTGCTGCCAGGTACAGCAGGAGGTGGTGCAGAGTTCATCTGCAGGTAAAACCTGACCTGGAGCTGTCTGAATGTGGGGAAACAAAAAAAAGTCAAATGGGAAAGGGGGTAGGTGACACACGATCACAGAAGGCTACACATAAAGGGAACATTGTTCAAAATAGGCTGCATCTGAATCAGCCTTTCATATTCTTTTCCGTGTTTAATAGTTAACTGGTGGGAGTAGAAATCCACCTAATCAGACCTTTATTAACCTGACAAAATGAAACTGTCTTAAATGCAGAGGTATTATTTTTCCCTAACAAAATACAAAGTGAAATGAACACTCCATCACACATATTTTTCAAGCAAAATGTTGACATTTAAGGCTCAACTAATGACTTCTCAGACCCCAAAAGCACACATATAAAAGCAGGACATACTTTTTTCACTTCCACTGTGTCACCGTATACAAGTGTGAGTGCTGTGTGTAATCTTCTCAACTGACGCAGGAGTGCATTTTACAAATTAACAGGCCTTTCTCTTTATAACGCCTGAGGCTTTCGACATGAAGATATCAGTGTGATCTGCAGAACCCATGCTTATCCATCTTCCAGAAGATTGGGATCTTCCTTCAAAGGGAAGCTCAGTGCTTCCTATCATTACTGGTTACTTGTAAACCTGTAATTAAGTTCAAATTATGCCTATTAATAACCTGCAAGGGAGAGGCTGAGAACTTAATGACTTAATATGGAGGTGGAATCAGTTAGGGGACAACTATGAAGACATGATAATTTGAGGAGATAGCCTGCACGAACTCACCATGACAATGAAGAGCGCAGACCAGGTGTTGAACTTCCTGAATACACATATTCAGCATACATGTGAAAGGGCTGTCACCTTCCCTCTCATTACCTATAAATACCTCCTTCACATTATCCCTGTCATTGCAAAGGCATGCCAAGCTCTGGTTAAAAGTATGTCAGTGCACATTCTTCTGAAAACATCCTAAAAGAGACTAGGAGTGCCTCCTCAGACCCTATTTATATGTTTCACATGCAACGGTATTTATTGCACTGTAGATATGTACATATGCTGATAATTGACTCGATGCCAAAATATTTGCTCGCTACAAAACAAGCATTGCCACTGAGTTATTAATGATTAGTGTGTATTTTTATTTCATTTTGGCTTTTTGTTTTGAAAAATTTTGAAAATGTTTTATTTTAGTTTTTATTATTTTCAATTTTCAGTCTTTTTGATTATTATTGTATGGACACCATATATCAAAAGCAAGATTTATAAGTGGTAAGAGTATTACAAGAAAAACTTTTTGACAGCAGATGACTCACAGTGTTGATGGCACCCAGAGTCTTAATAAACATGATCATCAATGTGTCATCAGCAAACTGTGAAAAACATTTTAGCAAACTAACTTAACTAACTTAAAACCAAGGAAAGTTTCATTGTACTTTTATTTTAGCTAGTTTTTTCAAATTAATTCCAATTGCAGCCAAGGATCGAACCACCAACCCCCCGATTAGTAGAGACTAGGGCTGGGCTATATCATACCGTTCATGGTAATACCGGTGTAATTTTGGGCAACGATAGGAAAATGAAATATCGCGATAGAATGTGGGTAAAACGCGCATGCGCAGTGCCTATGTTTACATACGCACATGGTGGCGACGCAGAATGAGAAGGGGGAAAGCGGATCATTGAATGAAACGGATGAACCAGAATTGGTTTATAAAAATGCTGCAACTTCAGTGATGTGGAACTGGTTTAGCTTTCATCCGTCAGATACACAACAATGCACTATTTTTGGTGGCGCATGCTAGCGGGCCGTCGTTATTACCGTGTTGTTTGGAAAATACGGCACACTTAAAATCAATCCTTTGATTTTTCTGAAAATCAACAGTGTCCCTTATAATCCTTATAATGATTTTATTTGGTACACGGCGCTCGAAAATCTGTCAGATGTTTTAGTGCGACTTTGCTAAGCTACGAAGCCGCACCGCTTGATGGATTGTCGGAGCATTACGGCTACCGTAGGCAGGAGCCTCGCGGAGTGATACGTACTGTGCTTCAACATAATATTGCCGTATTGTGTGTGTATGACCTCTTTTTAAGTTTTGTGGATATTATACATGGTTATGCTGAGGATATGTCGGCCAGTTTCCACTGGAAATGCCTTTTGGTTAAACTGTTAGCGAGGAATTTGAACTGTTACATTTTTATATAACTTTAATGCACATAAAAAACAGCTGCTTGTTTAAGTGAAAATACATTGATGGGGTTTTTTGCAGTAACAAAGTTGTGGAGTTGTAAAGTATTTTGTCTAGTGTCAATTATATCGTCAGTTATATCGTTATCGCAAATTTTCAAATGTATATCGTGATAAATATTTTTGGTCATATCGCCCTGCTCTAGTAGAGACCTGATCTTCCTCCTGAGCTTCAGCTATCGTTAAATAATGTTTTTTCACATTAGTTTTTAGTGTAGTTTTAGTTCAACATAACCTTGCTGTATGACCATATTGACAGCCCCCTCAGGAGTAAATGTCAATCAACATTTCAGCTGTTGATTGGCTTTTGGGAGGCATGTTGCTGGTTAGTGGTTGGAGGAACTATTAGTTTTAAAAGGTAGAAAAGTAAACCTCATGTGTCACCTTGTGCAAATTGGAACCATTACTATTAAGACTTGGAGATATGAGACCCAAGTTCAGCCCTTGATACTGAGCTCAGAGCTCAACCAGTCATGGTGGAAAAGAAGTTTATATGTAGCTATTGAGACAATTAGCATTTGCTAGTCATTGTTAATTAGAAAATGAGAAGCATACAACAAGCCTACTCAAGTGACAGAAGGTCAACTTGGCTGTACATGAAGTCCAGAATTATTAAACATACCCAGAGGAATCCTCTCTTGAATCTCCTTAAATTTCTCCCCATTTACCCTCAAAATTAACTCTGCCTTGGCACTTTTTATCAGGCTTTGGAATTTAACATGCAGAAGCCTATAGTCATTCCTGCCAATATGCAATGCAGGCGTTGTATCTTACTCCTATTAATTATGGCTCTTTACGTCTTCTCTAACTCACACAGAGGCTGTGCCAACAGGTGACAGTGACAGTTCTTTGGTCTGGCTCTGCAGCTAGACTAATGAGGACAGCTCCGTAATTTTCCCACCGTCTGAGTCATCAGAGTACCTGAAGATATAATTAGGTTCATAGCTCTCAGATAAAGCCAGGCTTTGGTATTAAACAGTAACATTTGCCACAATGATTTCACTTGTAAACTTTGCTCTGAAGCACAGGTGTGGAGCCACATCTCTCTGTTCTAGATTACAAAGTTAGAATCACTTGATTCAGGACATCATTCCTTTGTATGTTCACCTGCAGGATTCCTTCTATCAGCACATCCAATAATAAAGACATCAATTTAGCTCCAAAGTGCAGCTATATGTAGGTGGTGATAGACTAGATAAAACACACATCAAATGCACCCTATAATTCACATCATTTAGTGTCATTAAGGACACCAGGTGCAGATGTGAACTGTGACCTTGAACGGTCAAACAGCCTTTTACCAACCATCTATCTCTAGTCCAAATTACTGCCTTGTAGTTGCATGCCTCAGCCAGGCAGTAAAGTTGCACGTTGGGTCCCTCACATAACCTTTGTCACCTTAGATGTAAAATGTCATCATTTATTCATTTGTCATCTTAGGCCTGAGTGGAAACTTGTCATAATAAGTTTATGATTTATTGCATTATTGTGAAAAATGATAAAAACTTATAAGGTCAAGTGGACATAATAGTAAAGACAGTCCCTTGAGGCATTTCTTATATATAATATAATAAACAGTGTCCTTGAATCAAAATAGATGTAATGGTAACAAAACCTTCTTCAAGTACTTCCTATATATTGTTTTCAGATGAATTGCATGGATGTGAGGTTATACTGAAGTTAACCAAAATCCAATCAGTTCATACCTGACTGCAAATAAAATTTGTGTCACATTTTATCAGCTCATTGGTAGGAAGTTCTTTTCATGAAGTGTTGTGATGTGACAGAAGGCAAACCTTCCAAAAAGTCCAACTTTTTGGTCCTAGGCATCAAGATGTTTTTCCACAAATGTGAGATGAGCCTTTGTGTTCTTTGGCCAGCAGTGTTTTTTGCCTTGGAGTTCTCTCATGGATGCCATTTTTGACCATTGCTGAATCATGAACTCTGACTTTAGCTGAAGGAAGGGAGGTCTGCAGTTATTTAAATGTTTTTCTGGGTTTGTTTGTGACCTTCAAGATGATTTGTTGATGCGCTCTTAGGGTAATTTTGGTAGGCTGGCCACTCCTGGGACGGTTCACCACTCGGTTTCTATATTTGTGGATAACAGCTCTCACTGTGGTTCCCTAAGGTCCCAAAGCTTTAGAAGTAGCTTTGTAACCTTTCCCAAACTGGGAGATGCCGTTGACTTTGTTTCTCATCTGTGAGTTTGTTTGGATTATTGCATGTTGTGCTGCTTTTTGAGATCTCTTAGTCTACTTCACTTTGACTTAACCATACAGTTTCTTTTCCACATAGAGCCAGGCAGGTCTGAATACCTTCCATTTATAAACATGTTATTATTATTTGTTATTGTTATTTGCATATGTCCATAACTTGTGCGAATATTGTTCTATTTGTGTAAATAAAGTTTTAAAAAAAATGAAACTGCCAAGTTGGTAGTGCAACAATATTGGCTGATTGATTAATTTAGTGAGTATTTATTCAGGAAATTCAGCATTGACTTAATGCAGTCCATTTTATAGGTGATTATGAGCACCACCTTTGGTTCTAATAGGTTGTCAGTTCTACTAGGAACAATAGTAGCTACAAACAAGCCAGATTACTGTTATAAATATGTGTTCAAGTATTTCACATAGATGCTTCCTGCTACTCTCATAAGCCCAAGTGATAGCTGTATATTTCAGCATTACTTCAACACCAATACCCTCAAAGTTATATCTCAAGACAAGTTGAAAGGAAGTCCATCCATCAAAGAACTACCGGGAAAGTACATGTACCGATCTATATGCCCATTTTGAAATGTGCTACCATTTGGTCAGTTTAATCGTCTATTGTGTCTCTCTCCAAGGTCCTGAAACATTTCTTTTTTGTTTGATGTTCGCCTTTCTTAGCTAAGAATGTTGACCACACAGCTAAGACTGTTTGTCAGTCTTTAGGGTTTCTATCCACAGACATGTCATCAGCAACATGATTGGTGAAATATGATAAGCCAAGAAAGAACCCACTTTAACTATGGCTGTGTTATTATGTTAGTAAGATGTTACTGACTGACAAAACTGACTTCATTGCAACTGTTATTTGACTGAATGTGTTGTCTCTGTTGTACTCTTCAGAATATTGTACAGTCTTGTTGTGTAAAAATGAAGCAGGAGGCACATATATATTAAAACTATATTTAGCCATCTGCATGGCAGGTGAGTCATGTTGTAATTGTGCCATCCTTGTCATTTATATACCCGTAACAACTTTGCTATGGCTGCTACACAATAGTAGATGTAGCACTTCTCTCAGTGGATAAAAATATTATTATGGAAAACTCTGATGACAGCAAAGGTGTCCTGCAGTAGATTTTGTTTTTCAGGTATTATTACACCCTGCAGATTTTTTGTAGACTCAGACTTTATACAGACTCTATATAATAAAGATGAATTATGGTTTTGGATAACTAAGATTAGAGTAAGAAGATTCAGATCAAGATTGTGATTTTTTTTAGCAGTAAATCATTTGAGGTGTAGAAGTAGCTGTGATGTCAGACCTTCTCTTGGCTGCAATTGTACCCATTTTTGCTTTGATTCTTCCTATTGTTCATATGATTACACTTGTCTGTGTGAATTTGCACTTGCAATGTGCTCGCTTAACTGGCATGTATCAGTAAAAGAGTAGGCCTCAGGTCAGGCTTAAACCTGCTGTATTTCACCTATGGACATGTGTGCAATCAGTGAGCTCAACTGGTGCCCCTCTAAATCTATTCATGTAGATGGGTGTCATGTAGTCACTGTAGTCACTTAGCATAGACATGACAGGCATGATGAACAAAGAGTAGTTCCTATCCAGCAACTGAGAAAAACGTGATGCTCATCAGGTAGTGACTTGGTAGACCCTGATTTATCCTTATTTTTCACTGTAATGTGGACTACGATTTTTTTAAAAAGAATGTGATGTCATATTTAATAAGGTTTGAGACTGATACTGTAAACTGATAAGGAAAGTCTTTAGTCAGGTTAAAAGTCGAGAAAGCTGTGGCTTGTATAGACTTCTATACAACTAGGCTGCTTTTTGCTATAACATGACTCTTCCAGTGCTAGCTGGAAGAACACAGGCTGAATGATCTTTTGTAATAGCTTCACATTTCAGAAGCTGCATCCATGTTTGTGTTAAAGTGCACACTTACTCTGTAACATATTTCTAATGACTTCATTCCTTCACATCCACCAGATCACTGGCACCCCTCTAATGGAGCTAGCAGTAAAAAGCAAGTCCATATAGCACGATCATGAAATGTTAGTATGAAGACTTGGTTTAAAGCTAAGGTACATTGTATGGACCACATCTTTTAATGTTTGAGTTCCGCTGTTTTTAGTCCCTCTGCCACAGGTGTATGAAATCAGCAGCTAGCCATGCATTCTGAGTTTACAAACATTTTTTAGAGAGTGGGTCATTCTTAAAAGCTGACTGAATTTCCACATGGTAGAGTAATAGGATGGCACCTTTGCGGCAAAACAGTTTGTGAACTTTCCCTCCTACATATTCCATGAGTAGTAAGTAGTATTATTGCAAAGTGGAGGCATTTAGGAAGCACAGCAATCCAGCAACGAAGTGGCAGACCACATAAAGTTACAGAGCAGGGTCACAGTGTGCTGAGGCGCATTGTGTGTGTGTGTGTGTGTGTGTGTGTGTGTGTGTGTGTGTGTGTGTGTGTGTGTGTGTGTGTGTGTGTGTGTGTGTGTGTGTGTGTCTAAGGTGTTGACAGGTAATGTGTGAGTGATGACATGGGATACACACAGATGTCTGGCTGGCAGTTTGGCACTTATCTTTGAGGTGTCTCTGATATTTCTTCTGAAGCTCTTCAAAGAGTTTTGCCTCATGAAGCAACAGCTCTTCCCTTACAACATGTTATTCTCTCCTTTAATCAAGATAGCTCAGTTTTCCTCCTCAAGACTCAATAGAGATGCTCTAAGTTTTCATTATTTTCATAGTGACCCACAAGTATTAGTCAGGTAAGAAACATTTTAATATCATTCAATACTCAGAGACAATATTTCCTTAATAGCATGTAAGTTAGCTTTGATTTTATTCTGTGATCTGACAGGTCTCCCAAAAAATGACATTTAAAAAATTCTTATTTGAAAAAAAATCTATATAACTCATGTAGTTTATACTCATTAACTGCTATTAAACCACTCTTTCAGAGTCAGGTAGACCAGAGCTTGTGCATGTGAAGAGCCCTCTGATAGAACGTACCTGCAGATGGCGCCCCAGTTCCTGAGCTCTCTAATAATCAAGCCTAGCTCTGAGGAGAATCTATGTACAAACACATGGTTGGGATATACAACCGCGATCAATACAGTGAATAAATAAATATCAGAGGCAGTGTGGTAATACTTTGCAACATGGTCGTTTCACGTGCCCTCTGAGTGCTTAGGTAAAATATTTTCCATGTTCAACACTGTATTAAACAAAGAAGAACAGAGAATCCCGAACATGTGGCGATGTGAACTTCTGTCCCATAGCATGTAGATGGAATTGTGTTTGCTTGTTTTCAAATAGAAGCATCCTGTGTCTTCCAGTGGATTAAGCCAATGTCAACAGGGAGCTAAGCTTTAAACAAACTGTGCTGTAGAGACAGTCAACCCCTTCTAATCTGAGGCCAAAAAACAGAGGATAGGGATCTTTTAGAAAATAAACTCTTCAATGGAGCATGGCATACATTTAAGAGTGAAACATGGCTCAATAATAAACAGTCAACCAGTGCCTAAAAATATTCCAAAAAGTATCCAGGGAGGCAGTTCTGCTGAGCTTCATATTCATGATTGTGTGTAATGTGTAACTGGACAGGTACACGCGGAACATGCAGACATGCACATCCTCTGAATTTGGCGTTCAAAATGTATTTACTGTTTATTAGATTTAGTAGGGTTTGGATGGTGTTTTATTTTAGGTTTTAGAGCTTTGTTTGGGTTTTATTTGTTAAATATATATTTAGAAAAGTTCATATGGTCTTCAGGAAGAATGAATCTGCAAATCAAATTGGACTTTCATTTGCACAATAGCATTTAAGATACGCTCCCAAAAACAGAAAGAAGGGAAAAACACATAACAAACAGATAATATTGCTCTTGAACAACTGACTTCTTTCTACAGGATGTCTGCTTGTCTTAACCAACTAATTCCATTCAACATGACAAAACACTTTACATTTATCTGATACCCGCGATTAAAATGTAACCCCACAGTGATGCAGAGCTGGGGAGGGGTTTACTTCTTGGCAATGGGAGAAGACTGGGCTGAATGACTAACCTTGTCTGGTCACTATAGCAGGCTAGCTGCCATTGGGAACACTGAGACTGTGAAAAGGATGGCAAAGAGCCTCAATTGGCTTCCAAAGCTGAGCTCAGTGAGGCCTCTTTTCTTCCTCAGTGTGACTAGCCAGCGAGGCAGGATCTCCAAGAAGCCTGTCTCTTTGACCTAATCCATTTTCTGTCCAGCTGTGGGGGAAAGTCACCTCTTAGTTTTATCACATTTGAATGCAAACAAGGTCGGAAGGGTGCTTGTGTGTCACGTCAGAGTACCGGAGAGCTCCTCTGAAAGGGAGCCCCTGTAGTCAGGGAGAAAAATGTGACAGGCATCTCTGTCATTGCTCAGGAGCCACCCTATCTGAGGAATATATTCTTTCTTTTGAAGGCTCACTCTTCTCTTTGGGGCCCTAACCCAACACACCAGGCTGTTTAGCATCTCCACTGCCATGAGATTGCTCCTGATAGCCACATTATGGGTACCCATTGTCAGTATTTGACATTGCATTGCAGCTAAGAGTATTAACTCACACTCCAGCAGTCAGCAGGCACATACGTTCATTCTTATAGAACGCTTTAACCGTGAATCACAGGCCTGTCTGAGGAAAAAACTCTCACTCATTTGAATAAGATTACATTTTATATAGCTTTATAATAGTTTTGGTGCACATAACATCATAGGCTGGGTGTATCACAAGTGCATAACAGTGTTCTGAATTATTCATAAAAGAAAGCAGGAGTTTGTTATTTAGACAATCTGTCAGAGGCATAATTATTGTGACAGAATGATGGGGTCATTAACTGAGAGTTAGTGAAGATCCACATGTGGAGGCTCAGTTGTAAACCATGATGCAGTGGACAAATGTATGTGTATATGATAACCATGTGTGAAATTATTCATTCTTGGTCATTACAGCTCAAAGTGCAGCTCAAGTGTTTTTACTGTATTGTATATATTTCAGCAGCTTCAAACATACATGTGACCCTGTTTCCCTCAGACACTGGAAAAAGATGGAAAAAGTCTCATGCCTTCACCAAAATCACACCAGAATAAATGGAAATGTCAACAAACGCTGCTATTTCCACAAACAGTGTTTTCCAGCTGCCACAGTCTGCGCTGGGTGAAATGATGAATGGGCTTAATAAGTCTGTAGCTCACAGTTATAGGCAGATGAGACAAAACAAGCCTGTGTGATTCTATGAGTTTTAAGTAGCATGTGGAAAACACACATGTACAGACTAGTTTTATGGCTCTCTGGCTGCCTGTCTTTATGCACGACTGAAAGACTAGTCAACATGCAAAACAGAATATTTTTCTCGTTAACCATAATTTTCTCAAGCTCTTAAATCAGTGGTTATTAGATTTGTCTCAGGGTTACAGGTCAGACTCGTGCAGTGCAAAGTGAGATCATTAAGGTAATTTTCTGAGGGCTGTTTTGTGTGTGTGTGTGTGTGTATTTGTTGTTTCTAGTAAGGTGGTTTCTCAGGTATTTTGGTGCACATAGCGTCATAGACTAGGTGTTGTCTTATTTGCTATCACAATCACTAAAATGTATATTTTTAAAAACATATAACATATAACATAATAATTCCCCACTCGCCCCTGCGGCCGGTCTATCCTTCAAGCTCGGGTCCTCTACCAGAGGCCTGGGAGCTTGAGGGTCCTGCGCAGTATCTTAGCTGTTCCCAGGACTGCGCTCTTCTGGAAAGAGATCTCCGATGTTGTTCCTGGGATCTGCTGGAGCCACTCGCCTAGTTTGGCCTAGTGCTCCAATTACCACTGGGTCCACTGTTACCTTCACCCTCCACATTTTCTCCAGCTCTTCTCTGAGCCCTTGGTATTTCTCCAGCTTCTCGTGTTCCTTCTTCCTGATATTGCTGTCATTCAGAACCGCTACATCGATCACTACAGCCGTCTTCCTCTGTTTGTCTACCACCACTATGTCCGGTTGGTTAGCCACCACCATTTTGTTCGTCTGTATCTGGAAGTCCCACAGGATCTTAGCTCGGTGGTGCGATGGCCGGGATATATATATATATAAAAATATAACGTATATATATATAGCATCTCTGAGATATGCACATTGGCAAGGTATTCAATATTCAAGACTTTTCTCTCTATTATTTCATACCTTGAACTGACAATTGTGATTTTTTTAAACAAGAACTATATCTACATATCAGTAAACCCCAACAACCAGATGGCTTCCTATGAGGGACAGTAGGAAGAAAAAACTCCCTTTTAACAGGAAGAATCCTACAGGAGAAGCAGGAGAAGCAGCTATCTGCTGCTACTGGTTGGAGCTGAAGGGAAAGAGGAGAGAGCACAGAGACACAGGACAAAATAGACACTAAAGACAACCAGAGTATACAAATGACCATTTAATAAATAAATAAAGTGCTGGTGTATAAACACACAGAGAATGAAATCAGATGAGTAAAACAGAAGCGTTGAGTACATCATGGGATACTCCTCAGCAGCCGAAGCATGTGGCAGCATAGCTAAGGGCGAATTCAGGATCAAAACGAACATTTTAAGCCTAATCTTAGAAACAGATACAGTGTCTATTTCATAAATCCAAACTGGGAGTTGGTTTCGTAGAAAAGGGGCTTGAAAACTGAATGCTCTGCCTCCCGGTCTACTTTTATAAACTCTAGGAACCCAAAATTATCCCCAGTCTGAGAGCAAAGTGCTCTTTTGGAGTGATAAGGTAGTATGAGGTCCTTAAGATAGGATATGATGCCCGATTATTCAATTAAATTTGATTCTGGATTTAACAGAAGAGATGCCAATATTGGATACATTTGCTCTCTTTTCCCAAGAGAGTATCTTGTGGTATCTTGGAGTAACTAATTGGTGTGTATCATCTGGCTTCATGGATAGATATGGGTATCATCTGCATAGCAAATGAAAATATGTGCTATAACACATATAGCACAAATATTATGGGCTCAAAATGTGGTCATAAATATTTTGTACTTGTAAATCAGGATTTGTATGTGTAAAAAGAATTTGTGCGTCAGTAAAAAAGATTTGTATGTGTAAAAAGATTTGTGTGTGTGTAAAAAGATTTGTATGTGTAAAAGAATTTGTGCGTGCGTAAAAAGATTTGTATGTGTAAAAATAATTTGTGCGTGTGTAAAAAGATTTGTATGTGTAAAAAAAGATTTGTGTGTGGACTTAGCCAAAAACCCCCTGCAAGTTACAAGTGCAATTTTGACCCTATTTTTCTTCCTGTCATCTGATTGGTCAATGTCATGTCAATCACAAATGTAACAATCCAATCAGAGAACAGATGGGTTTGGCTGTCGGAGGGCACTTTTTGAACTGCAGGTCCTTGAAGGAATAAATGCCCTTTACATGCCAACCCAGCGTTTTCCTTTATCACCACGAAGGAAAACAGTCTGTGGTCGTCCGAGTTTGGTGATTTTTGTGTCACAGGTCTACGTGCTTTATACAGGGACTTCCACAGCCTTTTCAACAGCGCTGCGGACCGCGGGGGGCAGTGTTTTGGAAATGACAGTCTTAATTACAAAGCTTTCTTCGTTATGAATAAGCATACATGTTTTTATTGAACATTTGAAGAACTAGCAAAAAACCAGAAACTGTTGTAGAGGACATAAAGTCAGAGATAGAAACGACAAGGAGCAGGTGCATCTAGTACAGGTAGAGCTGCTGCAAAACCCACAGAGCTCAGCAGTCAGCGCAACAAATTCTGGATCCTTTGCTTTTAGTTAGCAGTTAGCATTAGCAGCACATCCTGCGTCCGATGTGAAAGGACCTTTATGCTGCGCACTGTGACTCACAGCAATGGTCCCGAATCAGCCCTGACTTTGTGTTAAACTAATCCTAAAGTAATAATGGTATTTCTAACCACTGACATACCACAACTTTATCCTTTCAACAGCTGCTGAAAGTAAGGGGACCTAGCTGCTATCGGATATTTATATAGAGATCCTCCAGCTTCAAACTGTATTACCCTTCAAGGACCTGCAGTTCAAAAAGTGCCCCTCCGACAGCCAAACCCATCTGTTCTCTGATTGGATTGTTACATTTGTGATTGACATGACATTGACCAATCAGATGACAGGGAAGAAAAATAGGGTCAAAATTGTACTTGTAACTTGCAGGGGGTTTTTGGCTAAGTCACACACAAATCTTTTTTACACATACAAATCTTTTTACGCACGCACAAATTCTTTTTACACATACAAATCTTTTTTTACGCACGCACAAATTCTTTTACACATACAAAATTTTTTACACACACACAAATCTTTTACACATACAAATCTTTTTACGCACGCACAAATTCTTTTCACACATACAAATCCTGATTTACAAGTACAAAACTGATTTACAAGTACAAAATATTTATGACCACATTTTGAGCCCATAAAATATTTGCTATAACATGTAACAATAAGGGAAGCATGTATAATGGAAACAAATTTGGTCTCAGCACAGACTTATGAGGAACTCATTTATCAACCTTAGTGTGTGAGGAAGAATCAATTTTTCAGTTTTCATGCATGCTCTTCCTGGTCTTTAGGAAGAGTGAAGGTAGATTTTTGAGTTCTATCATTAATACAGATATAAGCATTGTTAATATATTATTGTTAATGCAACAATTCAGGTTTAGAGATTCAACAGATTCTGCTAAGATAAGGACTGACTGAATAGACAATAAATAAATAAATAATAACCAGCAGCTTTTCATTATTATAATAGTTATCGACAGTAGACATATAGCTGATCTTAAAATTTCGCGCGATAGTTCTTGTTGATCCTGTTGAACAAGACTGATAGATAACCAGTACTTTGACCACACATTTTTACCAGCCCACGCTTTTCCTTGATAGACAAAAAGTGTCGCAACCAATGTGGCAATAGCGATTCACTGAGTGGTGCTTTCTGGAAAGTGAATTGGAGAAACCCTACTACAATTAGCACATAGAATTAAAAATGATTAAAAAAAAAATCTTTTGGACTTGGAAAAAGATTTATGCTTGTAAAAGAAGGCAAACTAAATAAATCCTGTCAAATTCCTCTGTATAATTGTTTCTGTTAGGAATAAGAGACAGGACAAGCCTTTGTTATAAGTAAAGCTGCAACCAGAGACGCATTGGGCCACAGGAACTGTCAATTATGTTGGTTGTGATCACACAGGTATCATCTGACCGTGTCTTTGCCACATTTTATTCCAAGTACTGTAATTGTGTCAGTAGGTACTGGTAATAATAGTATAGCTTTCCCCTATGGGAGAATAAAGTGAATGCAATCTCACCACACCATCTCTTTGCTTTTAGGTGCCTCACACACCGCTGACATATCAGACAAATGCCTCTTTTATTACCTGGTACTGATTATTTGCCGAACAGGGAATGGCTTCTAGGAGGCTGCTAAGCATTCCAAAGGAGCACTGGATTATTCCAGGGGGAAGAATAGCCATTGTGTCTCTCTTAAAGCCTATTGTGTGGCACAGAAATTAGGGACCAGTGTTCAAATAAGCTACACTTGATCTGGTTTTCTCTCTCAAAATCAGGTGCACTATGAGCACTTTTTACTTTTACTAACTTGGTTTTACTTACTCTTTTGCACCCCTAGTATCGAGATGTTAACAAAAGCAGTAAACTGCAGAGTGGGAATGATGGCACTCAAAAAATCTTTAGCTGGTAGCATTTAGTTCACTTCATCATTTCATACAGTCCAGGTTTCAGGAATTCCAGGGGCAGAGCTAGCCCAGTTAGGGACAAAGATAGCTCAGTAGCTGGAGTGTTTGCCCCATGATTGGAAGGTCGGGGGTTCAAATCCACCAAATGGCTACCCTGTGATACCCCTGAGCAAGGTACCATCTCTACACACTGCTCCTTGGTTGGTGGATTGGTAGCTTCCCACTGAGAGAATGGGTTAAATGCAGAGTACTAAGAAATTTCCTGTGGAATAAATAAAGTGCATATTATTATGTCAAGCCAGCTAACTTGTCCCACCAGTTTATCACCAATGCTAAACTATCAGAGTCCCAAAATATCCTCTTTGCCACCTGCAAGGTGGGAGCCATCACCTGGGACATCGAGGACATCAGCCATCAGGCACCACATGATGAACCCCACCCAGGTACCATACTGGATTCAGACCACTAGATTCCCCTGCCATCCCAGAGTAAGCAGGACCATTTCCCTAATCAAACATCACTTCTGGTGGTGAACCTTAGAAAAAGATGTCAAGGACTATGTAGCTGCCTGCTCCATCTATGTGTCAAACAAAAATAACAATTAGCGACCATCAGGGTTACTTCAATCACTAGTCCCCCCTCACACACTATGGTCACACCATATAGCTAACCATGTCACCAGAAATATCACCCATACCATCATAGTTCCTCCTTAGTGCTTCTCAAAGAGAACCACACACATGGATACCATCATTCCAGCTTTTTCCATTTTACACAGTCACAGTGGTCACAATCAGAATCGCTAATTAGAACAACATCCTGACTTCCTGTCTAATTCCTGGACCACTGAGAGCCCTGAGAGCCAGTTTTATCTAAGTGTTTAATGAGTGATGTTATGTAGGTGGTGAAAATATATACGTTCAAATGAGGTGTGATCAAAGTTCAAAAGTTCAAAGATCTTTTATCATTTTTTTCTTGTTTTTCATTCATTTCTCTGACGCATGCTACGGCCTATTGTTGGACCCACACATCTACAATTTCACCTCTGACATGAAACACTTTGGCAGATCTTAATGATCAACTTCTTCAAAAGTATCTAATGGTAATGTCTAATGTCACTTAGCTGGATCATTGATGGCTGTAATGGCTGGGTCTTGAGCAATCACCTAGCAATTTAGACAAGTTGAAAAAAAATTCCAAGTCTGAAGATGGCACATCAGGTTGGGAGAATTTTATTTGTTTGTTTTTCATAACTTTGTCTTTTATGGTTATTGGTGAGTTCTACAATAATGCCTGAGGGAGAACGGCATGTGGAAACCATGGAAATCATTTTGATAGCACTGAAAGATGTGCTGCAGAGGCAGAAGTTCAACAGAACTTACAGGAGGGGTATAAAACTCCTAATAATATAATGTGCACATGCTACCATCAACACAAACTGTGGCTACTTTGAGAAACTAAAATGTGACTTTTTCAGCTTGTGGTTTTAGAAACACAAAGAAAGAAAAATGGTTGAATAAGTAAGAGTGTGCAAACTTTCCACTCGTAGTATGTGTCACAGTCATCCTCAAAACATCCCAAGAGGTCACTGCAGCTTATAATTAGAAACGCTGAGTAGTCAGTGCTTTCCAGTACAGTTATCTTGCCTTTTCTTCAGGCTCATCCTGTGTCTCCACACAGCACATTAGCTCCTTGTCAATCAGCCCAGCCAGCATCAGTTATTTAATTACCATCCTCAGCCTGACATCACTGGTCAGGCCAGCTGTGTTTTTCTGGGCGGAGGATGACACCAACAGATGCCTCCGACCTCATGTTGAACTACACTCTCAGCCAATCAGGCAGCAGCAGGGATCCACTCTCGCAGTTAGCCATCATTGGAACAAACTCAAGACCTAAATACAGATGGAACATCTTTTTCAGAAGAATTGGAAAAAGAGGCGCATCGAGTGGAGCTCCATGGAAAATGTCTTTTAGTGGAGCATTTGACGACACAGCCTGTTAGAGCTTATAGGATACAAAAGACACAAAGAGTGCTCACCTGCTCCATGTCGAGGTCACTGTCTGAACCTGCCTACTAGTTCTGAGTAATATTTTGTATCAGTGTCAGACTGCCTGAGCCTGCGCAAAAGCTACTCCTGCTTACGGTCAGTCTGAAAGCCTTAACATAAATATGAACTTTCCCTTCTTGAGGAGGCCTCAAGCTGTCTAAACAATGACAGAAGGGGGACAGCAACAAGCAACATGAGGCAGCCATGGGAAAGCAGAATGCACATCTCAGGAAGCAGGAGGAAGAAATAGCCTTTATTTTTCTTATTCTGAGAAATATGTACCTTAGATCCCACATGTTTGTTTGAACTTTTAGAGCCACCAGGTGCAGAGCTTCACTGATTCCAGACGTGATGTTATTTACATATACACAGTCATAAACCACATGAGAATTTAGACACTGAGATGCTGACAGCTGCCAGGGTAAAGGCAAGAATCTGTGCATTTGAAGCATTATGATTCTGTCAGCACTGCAGGTAAGTCAGCAGCTAACATTAATTAAAACCTTATGAGAGTTACTGTTTTTAAAAAGCATGAGTGTTGGTTGCCTGAGTGCCACATTTATATGTCACCTTAAATTATAAGAGAAATGTGACCTTCTCTTTTTAAAATACACAACTTCACGACCAGGCAAAAACTTGGAAACAATTCTGCAAAACCCCATATCATGTTCATTGAATTTTCTTAGGTGCAATACGAATGTTTGTGAGACGATTCTGGGTACAACAAATAAACTATGGTTAACTTCTTAACCATGACCAGGTCACCAGCAACACATTCAGGGTTCGGGATTAGTTGTTGTTGTTTTTTAAATTCCAAATGGAAAAGTAAATCATAAAAATAGTAATTCCACAGTGAATATATGAGTCTTCATTTGAAAAGTAACATCTTTTAGTTTCTTGGTGTAGCATACATCTAAAACAAAACCCAACCCTAATACTAACCCTAGAGAGGATACCGGTGACCAGCTTCATCTGACATAAAAGTCTGCCAACTCTTCTATCCAGTGTTAAAGTCTGCTACAACAGATCCATCTGCCGTAGCGACACTGGGGAGCAGTGAAAGGGAGCAGTGAAAACACGCCTTCAGCTACCCCCAACTTCTCAACCCTGAGCCTGCTTCCACCAAAGGTTACTTCCTGTTAAAAGGAATTTTTTCTTTCCTACTTTCACCAGATGCTTGCTCAAAGGGGGATGTTTCCCATCACATCTGGTTTGCTTTCGTAGTAGTTTTGGGTCACAGTCCAATCAGTGTTGTTGTATTTGGCAGTTTTTTCTTAACCATTAAGAAGATCACGTGATCATTCACCACTGCTGTCTTCTCCAGATGTCTTTTTTTTAATGTTGCCAAGGTAATCAATGTGTTCTTTGTTCCCCGGGACTGTATCAAACTGTTGATTTGGCTTCTCCTTGTGTTCCTGTCATCACTCTTATAGATTTGTTTTGATTTTGCTGCCTACAGATCACCCATTTATGTCCATCAAGGTCTCCTTTGAGCTCAGAGAACGTAATTTTAAGTGATGCCTGTTGGTCCTGATTTTGACAGACGCTAAACTGACTGCATGATGCCTAAAGAACAATAATTAGGTTTTTACCTCAGAATAAAAATATATACCTGGAACTTTAAGCTATCTCTGTCAAAGCTAAGTAGCTGCAAACACATTTGAGCTGCACTGATCTGTCATCTAACACTGCTAAAATAACAGAAGGATATTTTTGGAATAATCAGAATATCTGCCCTAGAGCTGAAAAAGAACTGAATATTTCCTATAAATTTTGGATCAAATATGCATCAATGTCAAATATGACCAACCTCATGTTCCCACAGTGGTACTCATTATGTTCTTGCACTGAAACTTCAGCTTTCTGTCAAGTGCAGCATAAAAATTCACCCCTTAAAGAAACCTTCCTGCTGGGCTGAATAGCAAGAGTGCCTCAGGTTCCTACTCTTCTTAAAAGATTTATGTAATTGCTCTTTAAACAATAACTCGCTGTGGACCCATCCCACCAGTGCTGCAGGTGCCAAGGACACAGGCCTGTAGAAACTATGAGGGAATTTCTTTCAACTTGGAAAAAAAAGTGTATAGAGAGTATAATTGCATTATAGATCTTCAGATGTTTTTGATCTCTGGCTCCCTTTTTATCTGTGCCAGGCTTTGTCTGAACATCAGAGGTTGCAATGAGATGAAAGGTCACCGAACCCACAGGTACAGTAATGTTGCATATATTGTTTTCTCCATAGTATCATTACCCTGACAGCTGACATTTAATCTGGCTTTTTATATGTCACCCAGATGCACAATGGAACTGCATAATGTGCACAGACAACTGGTAGTCAAGGCTGTCTTGGCTTCCCAAACATGACGTTTGGCTCAGACGAGAGCCGAGGGTTTTTTTCCCCCTTGTAGAACCCATGTCTTGTCACTTGTTGAAACTTGTTGTTTTAAAGGAACACAGTCAAGAGCTCAATGATCCAATCCAGGGCTAATGTTGCCAGCACAAATGACTAAGCTTTGCAGTCATCATTATTATACTAATCTCCTAGTTTCCACAGCCTATAAGCCTGTGCCATCATAATGACCTTACTGTGAACCTGACAACTGACAAATCAAAAGACTTTTTTAATAGAGTTTCTGTTCTGCATGTGAAAAAGATTCCTGTGATTAAGAACTGTATCTCAGAGGCCGCTGAAGCATGAAGGTTTGGTGCAAACTCCAGAGTCTTACACATTTACAATATGAGCATGTCTTATCTCAGTAATTCCTCATGAAGCTCATAAAGATATGCGCTTGATGAATGTGAGCAGAATAGTTTCCTAACTGAAGCAATGCACAGACGAAAACAGACAGATGATTGGACATAAAGATAACATGTGGCGAGGTCCTGCACAGGTAGTGTAAGCACACCCAGCACTCAGAGGAAAACAAAGCTCAGATTTCTTAACTGTTCCTGATTCTCGAGAGGCCTTCTAGGTCTGAAGAATTCGATCTGTCATAGCAGAGTCCGGTCTAGTGTTTGTGCTCGGAAAGTGTTACTAGTGAATCTTACGGATGATATGGATGACTGTCAGTAAAAAGCTTGATTTAGCTTCAGTCAGTCTAAAAAATTACAACAATTGTATATTTCAAGGCTTCGAGGCAACTATAATTTATATTTTAATAATACTTTTGGGGGGCATTTATGTTGCCTTTACATAACAGAACCATAGAGAGCAGACAGGAAAGTAGGACCATGAAAAGGGAATGACTAAAAGAATTATTATGACTAAAACTAAATTTAGTTTTAGTTAAAAGACTGACTAAAGTTAATTCAACATTTGGTGTCAAAATAAACAAAAGAGCTAGATATGCATAATTCACCTTTTGTGGATATGAATGAGATGTTATTCTCATGACAAAAAATAAAATGAGAGGATGCTTTTTTTAGGTGTAATAGAGTGCAAAAGGGCTACAAAATATAAAGGCTAAAAAACTGTTGCCAAGCAACCTGACGGTGCCATAATATATCACGTGTAACTAAAGTCTTGTAGATGTTACTGTGGAAAAATTAAGTGTGACAATGGATCATTTTAGCCTATTGCTAGACGGTTGCTAGGCAATATAATGAAGTCTGATACAGGAGCCTAAGATGGACCTGTGTGTCAGGTACAGCTGCTCATCTCCTGATGATGTAAGAGGTGGTGACCACAGACAGCTGTGTACTATGGTAAGATGAGTACGCCTTTTTCCTTCCCAGTTGTTGTTTGTTAAAGCAAAAATATCCACAGATGAAGCAGAAAATATAAGTTATACAAGGTAGTGAAAATATATAGTAATATATGTAGTATATATATATATATACATATTCATATATATATATCTACACACACACACACACACACACATACACATATATATATATATATATATATATATATATATATATATATATATATATATATATATATATATAATAGCTGTTTCTTTAAAATCTATTACTCTCTCATTTGCTTTCTCATTAATGATGCTAAATGCAAAAGTACCAACTGATATAAAACAAGTGTTTTATGTGTCTGTCGACCAGTGTTGGGCAAGTTACTTTGAAAAAGTAATTAGTTACTAGTTACTTCTTCAAAAAAGTAACTGAGTTAGTAACTGAGTTACAATATTCTAAAAGTAATTAATTACTTGAAAAGTAACTATTGCATTACTTTAAAAAAAACGTTTAACCCTCTGGGGTCCAGGGTATAATTGGCCATTTTTTACTACTTTTGATTTTCCCTCCACATTTCACCTTTAAAAACGATTTACTTTGCCTTGTTTGGTATCATTCTTTTCAGCACAACCTCACGTGTCTGAATTTACAGTTATGTTTTCATGTTGACATACTGTATTAACACAATTGATCTAAAATCAGACAAAAAACATAAAATCAGAGTAGAAAAAGTTATATTTTTTACTGTAACAACCACAAACATGTTTATTGAATCATATTTCATAACTTTAAATGCAAACATAAATTGTCAATTTTAAAATCCTATGCACAAGTTTTGTAAACAACAAAGTTATTTGCAGCCATTTACCTTTTACCCTTTTTTAAACAACCATTTCAAACTATTTACAGAACAATCAGCTGTTCTTCAATAAGATGCCACACAAATTATTTGTGCCACTCCAAAGAAATCATTTCTGTCCACAACAAAGGAGAACATCACAGCCTGATACCTGCAGGCCTGACAGCAGCAGGTGTATCACTGCTGTTTCTACCTGGAGACAGCAGTCGCCTCATTGTTCTGACACACAACACAAAACTATCCACAACACTACACACTAACTACACAAGACAACACATTAACTACACACTCCAAACACGCTAAACGTCACAAATCTCTCACATCTCAAAACTCGCTCTCTCTTTTCTTCTCCTCTCTCTCTCTCTCTCGCGTCACTCCTAAAACTTCCCGGGTTTTTTGGGGTTTTTTTGTTACTCTCTGCTTATGCTTATGTCTGCTAGCGCTGTCCTTAGACAGTAAACGTGACGAAACCATTGAGGAAAAAACGCCGCGTATATATTGTTTGTCATGACTCTGGTTTTACGTGGCCTATCAACACAGTTTATAAACTGGTATATGTCACCTTGTTGCTTTGTCTTTAAGTGGTCGTGTGATTGGCTTACCACGACTACTTTATTCTTCCTCAGTCAAACAGCAGCACTCATGCGATTGTTTTGCCCCCTGAGCTCCAGGTGTTGTGCTAGACAGTGCGCGCGCAGCTGCTCAAAGCTGTAGCGTCCAGATTACTTACGTAGTCAGCTGCTTCTGTGCAACTGATATAAGATGCGGTAAGCTGAACACAGCTTCAACCATCAGTTTGTTGAAAAATAGTAACGGACCGTGTTTTCTTGTTAGTAACGGTAACGGCGTTGTAATGATAGGAATAGTAATTAGTTAGATTACTCGTTGCTGAAAAAAGTAACGCCGTTACTTGTAACGCCATTATTCCCATCACTGCTGTCGACACAATAAATCTGGTACTTTATCGTTAAAGCACTGTTTTTATAAACTCCTATACTCACAAAATGTTGCAGTTTAGTGCTAAAAAATGTACATAGATGTATCAGAGCTATATAGAACAAAAAGCTATGAGGTGCAAATCATAACAGATTTCAGATTAAATGTCAACTCAAACTGCTTACATAACTTAAAATACTAAAGGTGAAACTACTAACTGCCAAGTTTATTAAAGTCACTGACTTCAAAATAGGGTAAGATTAATCAAACTAGAATACGTAACTACTAGAGTGGTTAATCATCAACAAACTTACAAGTATGATCAAATCTACCAGTCAGCGGTCAAGAACAGTAACGTGGACGCGTACAGAGAAAACACCACTGGTTTTAGCTTCACTACCAGCTCTGTTATTACGGTATAAATGTTTCCAGAAATCCCTCTCATTCATCTTTCAAGTCATTTAAAGAGGACTCAGTTGTTTTGCGTATACTGATACAGTGTTAGTCTGTCATCAGGTTGTTCATTACTCAAACTTATTTTAGCATGACTGTCACAACTGTTTTCAGCTTTCCCCAGCCGCCCTCTCGGTGCAGGATCACCACCACATTCCTTAGTCCAAATCACCTGTGAATTGGTGATGAAACCATCGCAAATGAGCAGATTCTACACAGGAATTTTTGTGCCACCTAAAGCATACCCACTGCCTCTGCAAAGAATGATTTCTCCTTTGCTTAATCAGAAGTGTTTTGGGAGTAAACTAAAGCTGCAGCACTTGCCTTAGTTCTCAGTTCAACCTCCATCTCCTTCAGGCTTTAAAGATCAGAGTTTTCTCATAATTTCATGCCTCAGTATGCTCTGAGAAGTTTTTACATCCTCTTATTTGGGAAAAATTATAGCCCGATGGGTGTGAAGCTGGAAGTCGTTTGTGTAGCTGAGGCTTGCTTATTTGGTTTTCATGTAAGCATGGCCACAGGGACATACAGTACCTCCCGTGTACTGTCAGTGCATAAGGTGCTCGCCATGTATTATTACTACATTCCTCGCACATTTTTACAGTCAAAGGAGCCGAGGGTGTAGCGTCTGATGTAAACCTTTGTATGGACAACTCATAATTTAGTCCCCCACACCCCTTCATGCTGAAAGCTCTAATAACAGCACGATACTCTTCCATACACTGCACAAATTGGTATGAACTGCAAGCTAACACAAGCATGACAATCATTTATAATCCTCTTCATACATGGAGTGTAATTTTAGGTATACGCCACACATGGGGTAGAAAGGCCTGCAAGAGAGAAAAAAAATGCAATTAACTGCATCTTGATGTTATTTCCTTTGGCTTCTGTGGGATTAAGCTGCCTGTCAATAACTGAAGGAGACAAAGGGAGGCCTGGGACCTCCAGCATGGCTTCATGTGTGAAACCATAGCATAATAGCATGAGGTCTCAGTGCTAATGGCATGAGATCTTTGCCTCTTCCACACTCTGATTTCTGTTTGGACTGGAAAAAGCTGAAATGTTGGCATAACTTTGTTCCAAGTATGTACACACACACACACACACACACACACCCAATCCGAGATGGTGGCAGTCAATATAAACAGGAGTAAACCTGTCAAACTTTTAATCTGTGCTGCCACTGTTGTTTACCAGGTTCCATCCATTAATATGCTGCAGTTGGTGTTTTTAGACACAGAGCAACAAGTTATTGTGCTGTATATGTACTGTATATCTGAGGGGCACTAGAAAGAAGTTCTCTTCTTTCAGGTGTCTTCTTTGTCTCTCTATCAAACCCTGGATCAAATTTAAAATGCTTTCATCACATACAAGGTCTTGAATAATCAGGCCCCATCTTCTCTTACAGGCCTCATAGTACCGCATCACCCCAATACAGCACTTTGCTCTCAGACTGCTGGCTTATTTTAAATTCCAGTGGTATTTAAAAGTAGAATGGGAGGCAGAGCCTTCAGCTTTCAGGCCCCTCTTCTCTGGAACCAGTTCCCAATTTGGATTGAGAAGACAGACACCCTCTAGTCTCAAAATCAGGGTTAAACCTTTCCCTTTCGGTAAAACATATAGTTAGGGCTGCATCAGGTGACCCTGAATCCTCCCTTAGTTACACTGCAATAGGCCTAGGCTACTTGGAGCATCTACTATGTGTGTTTATACACCTCTCTGCATTTAATCATTCATTATTATTAATCTCTGGCTCTCTTCCACAGCGTGTCATTTGTCACTCTTTGTCCCCTCACCCTCAACCAGTCACAGCAGATGAGGCTGGTTCTGTTGGAGGTTTCTTTCTGTTAAAAGTAAATTTTTTCCTTCCCACTGTCGCCAAGTGCTTGTTCATAAGAGCTCGTCTAATTTTGGGGGTTTTCCTCTAAATCTTTATAAAGTGCCTTCAGTTATTTGGTGCTACATAAGTGAAAAATTGAACTGAAGTATTAATAGTAGTATCCCCACAGTTCTATTATTGAATCTTGCTAAGGAGCAAAACAAATCCTGATTTTCCAACTTTGGTATTGGAACATACTCAACTCAGCAGTGACACTCACTCCCAGTTCCGACTTCTGACATAAATCAAAATCATGCTTTTTGGATTTATTTCCTCCCTTATCTTTGCTCTTTGTGATACATTTTTGCAACATTGTTCTCCATGTTCCCTCGTCCCTCTTGGTGTTTCACTGTGAGTTCTCGCCTCTCTGTTTACATGCGTCTTTTGGTTATTTTCAACTTTACTTTGAAGCCTTGTTTCCCGTAGATTTCACTTGTGTGCCTCAGTTTTACTTCTAGCTCGTGTTTACCCTGATTGAGCTCACCTGTGTAATCCCTTTCACTTAATCCTCATCACCCCCTTCTGTTCCCTGATTACCTTACACGTCTCATTGTCGTGTCAGCCTCTGTCCTTTGTCATGTCATATGCCGGCCTGTCTCTGCTTTGTTGTTGTTCCTGGTTAAACTCCACAGTTTTTCTCATTTTTGTGTTTCGATGGTGTGTGTTCTGTCTCTTTGTTGGAGTTTACTTTGTGGACTTTAAAACTGCTCACTTTTTATTAGTTGAAGTCTGCCTCTCTGCATGACTGCATTTGGGATCTCACCTACACACTCCAACATGACAGTCATGATCTTATCACTGCCTGCATCAGAGAAAAACAGACAAAGTTGAGTTTGATTTTATATTCAAATCACCAAGAATAAAACGTGATATGTTTTCGAAGCCGTTTTGTTGACTTTGTTTGAATGATGAAGACATTTTAACAATAAAAACATTTTACAGCCACACCGTAAAGTTTTAGCTCAGGGCTATACAGTTATCATTAAACGGCATGATTCAACCGTGGACCGCTTTAACCAACAAATAACACATCATTCATTATTTGATCTCTTCTGAGGCAGGTTCTGATTTATTATAGATGCAGCGTTTAAAGTGAAATGTTTGATTTATGCATCCTAAAATTAAAAATTTCCTAACACCCTTTGATTTTCCAAAGTATGTGTACCTTGTTTCTTCATTCCTCAACGTCAACGTCATTGTTGGCAGAAGAGCTTGCTGTTTGGACCCTGATTGGCCCTCGCTCTCAAGGCATTGCTGTAATGATAGTTATTAAGCAGCCCCTGTCTTAAATAATCAACATTCTGACAAAGACTCCTGCACAAGTCAGGCATAACCGCCTGCTATTAAGTGCGAGCTTGTCATGCTGAAAGACCTTTATTGAAAATATAAATATAAATTCTGGGTTACAGCTCTGAGAATCTCTGAGGAACCTAAGACGAGGAGCTCCAGGAACAAGCACCGAATGGAGGCAGGGGCAGAATGACAACCAGTTTAGAAAGGCAGTCATAAATCTCGGACGATCATAGTGCAGGTGTTCACAGGTGCACTGCACACAGCAAGACTGGCACCGGCAGACACAGACCCCTTTAACAAGCACAGGCATTAAATACCCGGAACTGTGACAGTGACGTAACACTGTTTATAGGAACAACACCATGAAACAGTTCATTAATGCTTCAGTGATCTATGATCTGCTTTTGGCTCTTAAAGGATGAAACGGGCAGTGCTGAATTTTCTCTTTGAATGTGCATCGTTTGATTTAAGGTTAGTTTCGAGAATGTGTCACGTAAAGTGAAAACTGAAGCCAATAAACAGCATGAAATCATGTTTATTGTGCATTCTGCTAATACACGCCATCTGCTATAGGTAAATGTTATAATCCCAAAATCCCATTATCCTGGCTGCAAATAAGTTTGGAGCAAAAATAATAGAAAGGCAACACCTACTAGTTTGTAAATACCGCCATATGAAAGTGTGGGCATATTTACAAGAGACAGTAGCATGCTATGCTATCAGCTAAGGCTAACAAGCTCAGTTAAAAAGTACATCCATAAACAGTAAGGCTACAATGCACAGAGTTAATTAGAGCTAGCTCATAGAAGAGACTAATAGAAAACTAGAATTTCACTAAACAAAACTGACGGCAGAGGAGAGATGACGGCTGCCAGTGTCAGCATCGTTGTCAAGCAACACACTGCTAACTTTCAGCCTGCAGATGAAATTAATATGAGACTGTAGATGGAACTGACTTACTCTTCAGGTGGTCAGTTGAGGAACTTGGTTTCATGTTTGAACCCCAGAGATGCTACTTGGTTAAAACGTTTCCCAAAAATGTGAAAAACGGAGCTCAAAGATGTGGACGTATTCTGCTTTTGTTTGATCATTGTCAAGTTACCTGAAAATAGTAATTAATTACTAATTACTGATTACTTCTCCAAGACAGTAATCATGTTACTTTACTGATTACTTACTTGATACACAACCTGAATAAGTAATAAAGCAACAGACCTTTCAGCCCAATTCTATTTTTTCTGCATAATCCGTCATACTGAGGCGTTTGATCATACCTGAATCAAATGAAAAAGTCTCTTTTTAACACTTGTTTTATTAGTTTTAATCTTTTAATTTTATGCACATTGCATCAAGCAAAAATTAAATTACAAGCAACAGTCTCTGACTGGAAGAAATGTGTTTAACATTTAAACCTCATCTGGAAATTCCAGCATATAAAATAATGTTTTGTGTTTACACTCATTCTTTCAAATAGATGCAAGTAAAACACAGCAAAAAATAAATCAAAGATTCAGCAGCACTGAGTCCTGTCTCTTAAATCTATCTTCACCTGTTTACCAGGAGTGGGGCGGGTGGAGGTTTGCTCGGTGCCACAGCGGTCGTGTCAGTGGGGGGATCTGGGGGTTTCTCTGTGAATGTCACATTCCCGTGGCAGCGTGCTCGCTCAGATTTGAAGTTTAATTTTTCGCTGTAGAAAGAAATTTTCTTCCCACACAGAGTGAACAGCGGACGCTAATGTTTTTGTCACTTTTTACAGAGTCAAACTCAAAGTAATGTCAGTACTTCTAGGCTTTAAATGCTGCATGGTTGTAATCTCTCCCACACTGTATATTATCCATTGTTGATCTGCACACGTCTGTTGCTGCCACGGTCGTCACACGCTTGTACGTCATTGTCATGAGACACTCTCACAAACAAAATCACGGTTTAGTAACGCAGTAACGCAGCATGCTTATGGGAAAGTAACAGTAATCTAATTACTTTTTTGCAATAGTAATCCCTTACATTACTCGTTACTTGAAAAAAAATGGGATTACAGTCCAGGATCACAGCCCATCTTTGCTAATGAGTAATAACAAGTAGCTTTCAATAGTCTGTTGAGGAGGTGATTGTTAGATGCTTTGTGGGAATATTAAATTCAAGCACAACACTGATCAAAAAATCCACTAGTAGATCTTTCATTTAGAGCTGAATTTGTTCATTTGCCATAGTAAAGTGTAAAATCATCTCAACACCCAAAAGCTGTTCACGTTCATGTTTTTGAAGTTGTAGATTTTTCTGTGATTGTTTTTTCTGCACAGTTCACAGAAAACTTACCTAACATACCATACAGCCACACACAAACAATGCAGTCTGCTAAGCCTTTAAGCAAATTTTCTAGTTATAGAAGTTAATAAATCCTCATATTTAATAATTTTCTCATTAGTTGATTCCTCAAACCTCCAGTGAAAATTTTATGCAGCACACAGTTATTCAGCATGTGCATCTAGATGACAGAAAAGATGAGAAATTGTCATTTTGATGTGGATATTACAGAATGTGTGGTGTTGGAAACTCTAAATGGTCCATATTCCCTGCGATTTGAAGATCAAACCTTTTATAGTTTGTCCATTTTGGCTTGGTGCCATTTATAGTGGAGTGACAATAAAAGTGTAGTTATTGGCTTCTGTCTAGTTGGTCAGGATACTACACGTTATCACAATAGTTAGCACAGTTCCTCAACTAAGATCTAGCATGTCATGAGGCAAAGTGCAATTGGCATTAACAGAAGTGGAAACAAATATTTAAGGGATACACATAAAATCTGAAAGAAAATGAGGAACAGTCAAACTCCTTTCACAGATGTAAACACAATAACTATACTTAGGTTTCAGATCTTCAACTCCTCTTTTGTGTCTGCTGTATGTTCACAGAATTAGATGGAAGCAATATTATTATCAAAATTGAAATTTTAACAAGGCTGTGCTGCGTGAGACACTTGGATAGTGTTGTTGAGCTCTTCGTGACAGAGCCTTGGTGTTACTCTAACCAAGGCTGCTTGGCCAGCTGCCTTTTGAAAGCGTCTCACTATTGAGGCAATGTTTAGCTGAGGAATGTTTTGTGCCAATTATTCACGGAGTTAAGACCTTTTCTGTTGCTCGGATTGAAATCCTTCTTGACATCATCCTCTTGCCAATTGTAAAGCCCCCCTCCCCACTTTCTTCCCCTTTTGCCATTTCCACAAAATAAACAGCATGCAGATTTTATCTGGGATTTTCATGGTTACCATTTTGTTAATGGCGGCCTGGCCTCTCGATGAGAGGAGGAACATTTTTGTGGGGCACGGTTTGGTTGTTGTAGCAACGTTGTTGAGGGCTGAATGAAGCAGATGTCAGAGTGATCTATCAGCCAGCAGCTCCACACTCCCACTGCTCACTGAGGAACAACGCTGCTGTGACACCCTCTGCACGGCACCACGGCTGTTAGTAACACCCACTTTGCTCCAAACTATCCTCACAGTAACCGCAAAGCTTGAAATATGTGCATTAAACATAAAATGACTTCCTGCTGTTAATTCTGAGACATTAATTTACCCAAATAAACCATGACAAGAGCTGAGGAGCACGCTTTTACATGAAGTAAGTCACCCATGAACTCTGATACAGATCATTTTAATAACATGTGATTTTTGTAACTGAATCAAATCTCATGTGATGAAAATTGAACAAATCTAATTACACACTGTAATATTGCTGATGTGCTATCAGAACTGGTCACTAGTATCCCTGTTAAGGTAACTCTGATTCGGAGCTTTTGGGGTTATTTTGGGGGTTATTAACTTGTAAGTCTGGACGGTGTCACGTAGTTAATTAATTATTTCCTATTATATCAAATTTTGATTTTAAATTGTTTTGCAAGTGAAATGTAGTTTCTTATAAAAAGATGGGAGTATGACATATTGAGCTCAAGACTGATTTTCCTCAAGTAAAAATTTATTATGGTTGTATGTTGTAATTATGTTGTTACCATCCAAAGTAAACTTAATACAAGTTGTGACATTGTAAACAATAGTATATGCAGAAGCCTTGTTTTAACAAAGACTTGTTTTATTGGCGATGCTTTGGAAAAGAACCATTTTATTTATAATCGTATATTCTAAACTCAGTGTCTCTGATTGGTGGAGACACTATTACCATAGATGTTTAAACCGGTCGCAATCAGGTTAGTGCAAAACTTCAGAAACTGTGTACAGTCATGAATGTAGCACTGCACTATACCAGTACATAGGCTGCACTTCACTCTACACACATCACAAACTATAAAATATATTTAAAACTTATTAGTATAAAATATTGTTATGCAACACTATAGTAACTAAAAAATTAAATTCAAGATGGCTGAATCAGGAAGGCTGGAAGCTGTGGAATTTGGGACTGGTAGTAGTTGTAATTTCTTCACTTTGAAAAAGTTTTGTACCTTAGACCTTTTTTGTTTTTCTTTTTTCCTTTTGATGCAAATCAAAATTCTTTTTATGGTCATGATTCACTTGACAGTTGGCTGGGTATGTTCAAAACAGATTTTATACAGAGTTTCTGAAACTTCAATGAAGAAAATGAATAGAAATTTATAATATAACTTATAATGAAGCTGAATGATGACACAAAACTAGAATCTGTGCCACTGGCATTTCATAGTTGCTTGATGTTGCATGCTAACAAAATCTGTGTTTGATTTAATTAGCTAAAGGGTTAGCTAAACAAGCTACCTAGCTAGGTAGCTAAGGCCTCAGTCACACAGGTCTTGTGGCTAGTAACCCCCTGACAGCCTCTAGCTGCAAGCGGAAAAAGTCTATTACCCAACTGAGTGGTGAATGGTTGCCTGAGGTTGCTTGCTATCACCATGTGAAATCAGTTGCAAAGAAAGTGCTGCACCAAAAACCTCCTTGTGATTGCTTTGGTCACTAGTAGACTGCCATGGTCTCCCACAGTTTGCATGATTTGTCTGCAAGCACTTACAAAACTTTAAACAATTGAGAAAGTATAGCTAAAACTAGAAGTGGAAAAGGTTATGCTAATACCAACACTTCGAGAGCTTTTACTTTTAAGGTGAATAGTTGAAGGTCTGTGTCACACTTTTTGTAGAATAAATGACGAGTGTTTGAAGACAAGTCAGTCTTCCATGTGACTACTAGTGACCATAGCAACCTGCTAGTGACCAAAGCAATGGTGAGGAGGCTTTCAGTGCAACACTGTATACGTCTTTTTGATCACATTCACCTTAGCGACTGCCAGCAACCTCTAGCATCCATTCACAACTGGTTGCAGTGTACACATTTTTCCCTAACGACCAGGCAGGGAATAAGCGACCCTTATCTAGGCCTGCTTGATTAAGGAATACAGAAGCTTGTAAAGTTCAGATAAGATGAAACTGTAATGGTATTTTTTTAATAATACAGACAAAAGAAACATTCATGGAACACCTAGCCTGAAGATAATATTAGCATTTTCCTGAACACACATTTCAGTGTAAAAGAATTATATTGTGCTAACAAGGGTAAAGGCACATCTTTAATACAGTGTTTCAGTGAATGATTTCATAGTTCAAAAAACCTCTGTACATTTGAATGGTTAACAGGTGCATCGAGGGAAAAATGCCACAACAATTTAAAGATAACTCATTCAACAACGATTAGCCATTGTATAATTTCCATCTGTGTGGTTGTTTCTGTAGAGGAGAGTAGTTGTATATGTGTTATGATTAGCTTTAAAAAATGTCAGACTAATGGTTTTTTATCTGAATAATGGCATATACGCATGGGAAGTGTCAACCATTAAGTGATTATTATATGCAGTGGGGTGAAAAAAGTATTTGCCTCTTTCTTGACTTCTTAGTTTTCTGCATATTTGTCACATTCATGTTTCATACATTAAACAATATTAGACAAAGATGACTCAAGGAAATAAATAAATACAGTTTTTAAATTATGTTTTAATTTACTGAGGGAAAGAAAAGGTTATCTAAACCTACCTTGCCTTGTGTGTCAAGGTAATTGCCCCCTAAACCTAATAACTGGTTGTGCCACCCTTGGCTGTAAGAACTGCAATCAAGCATTTGCGATAACCGCCAGTGAGTCTTTTGCATTACTGGGGAGGAATTTTGGCCCACTCTTTGTCATTGTCCTGCTTCATAACTCAAATGTGCTGGCACTTCAGGGCATGAACTGATGGCCGGATATTATCCTTCAGGATTTTCTGGTAGAGAGCAGAATTCACAGTTCCAGGCCATCACACTACTACCACCCTGTCTGTCTGCTGGGATGATGCTACATTTCTTTTTTTACACAAAATGTAACAGAGCTCAAACAGAGTAATATTCCACAGGATATTTTCCCTACCCTAACCCAAGTCTTGGAGATCATCAGGGCATTTTTGGCAAATCTGAGACGTGCCTTGCCCAGTCTCTTTCTTATTGTTGAATCATTAACACTGACTTTTTTCACACAGGGTCAGATAATTTTTTTACCCTTAATAAATCAAATCATAATTTTTCTTTGTCTAAGATTAAAATTTGTTTACTGATCCGAAACAAACTCTGAAAGTGGACAAATACTTTTTCACAGCAGTGTGTGTGTGTGTGTGTGTGTGTACCTGTTTAGATGTCTTTGTGGGAACCACAAATTGGAAGTTTACTATACTTGTGGGGACCAACAGCCCTTATGCGGACCAATTGCCCGTCCCCAGAGGTTTGAAGGCATTTTTGAGACTCAAAATGTGGTTTTAGTGTCAGGGTTACAGTGAGGTTATGGTTAAGTTTAGGATAAAGGTTAGGGTTAGGCATTTATTTTTGATAGTTAGGGTAAGCGGCTAGGGAAAGCATTATGTCAATGAGATGTCCCCACAAGGATATGAATACACACACGTGTGTGTGTGTGAATATACAGATATATAATGTACCTCTTGAAGGTCAGTCGGACCAAAATGTTGTAACTTAATAAACGTGTTAGCAAGTGTGCAGGACTTATATTTAAATTGTAGTGGGTCATTTCCTGAAATCAGTAACACACACAATTACTAACGTAAAGGGAAAACACATCTTAAACAAAGATGGGAAATAAATAAAGAAATATTTATATAAAAATAAACTCTTACAAAATATTTTCTATTAACCAGCAACATTGGGGATTTAGATCTGGAAGCTTGGATTTGCTCCTGGGGTTAACTAAAAATGTGGCTGCTCGACCACATCTTTCCAGACAACTAGCAGCAAAGTGAAGAGGAAATGGGACAGAAACAAGTAGAAAACAATACTATCATACTTGACCCACAATCAGTAGTTTAATGTTCTGCTGTAGTGTCCCAAATATTCACTATTGGTTAGTTCAGACTGTTTGAGTTTTTATATCCAGTGTTTAAGTCTTCAAAAAAAAGTAACAAAGAAAAACTTTAAGTGCCCGTTTTCTTTTTTCTTTTCTAAAAACCGTAATCTACACCACCAAACCTTTACTAGATTTAGTTGCAGTGAATCTTCAAAATGATCAGTAGTTTTCTCATCAAATAAATTATTAGTCGATTAACAAAAGAAAAAAAAATAAAATAAAAACCTGTTAGGCCTACTGTTTAAGGTGAGTCATGCCAGTAGACCAGTACGGCCTGTGAAAACATTAAGCATGCAGCACAAAATGTCAATCAATTTAAAACACAAAAAGAACATTTCTGAAGCTGATAGCTCGAGTCCAGTGTCGTGGCAGATGTCCATTGGCATCATTATAATAAACAAAGTTGAATGAAAAAGCTGTAATTGCTGTAACACAAGGGCAGCAAGGCAGTCTCTCCACAGATACTGAAACCCACGAACAACACACACTAAAAGAATGTCCATTAAATACATCTATTTACAGGTATACACTTCTGTCCTCTCACTGCACGTGTTGCACTTGACATAGCAGCACCACAGGAACTTGCAGTTGCACTGCCAAACACGCGAGTACTGATGTGTGTTGTATCCCCGACCACAGCACATCAGGTCACAGCTGTTGGGCTGCTGAGCTGTTTTGTTACACAGACGGCCCTGCGTCCCCATGCTTCCGGTCAGAGGGTCAGCCTCGCAGTAGTTGGGAGACCTCTCTATGTAGACTAGCTCCATGTCCTTGGGCTTGCGGTAGGAGTGTGGTTTCTTGATCTTCAGGAAGGCGGGGCGCTTGTTCCGCCTGGCGCGCACAGGCTCCACGTGAACAGCATGGTTGTACTTGTCTTTGAGCATGTATCCCAGCTGACGGAATTTGGGGAGTGTCGTCCAACATGTCTTCGTGGTGCAGGATCCAGAAACCCCATGACACTTGCACTCTAGGTGCATGCTCTTCTCCAGGACCTATAGAGGAAAAGCTCAGATGAAGCAATCTTTTCACACTTAAGCCATTGAAAAATTGTTGTTTTATAACTAATGCATGCCTCCTGATAAAAGAAGTGTGCATAATTACAATTTTTGTCATCTTATACAATTTCAGTAGTGTGTTTGTTGCTGTATTTCCATAATGAGTCGGTGGGGGGAAAAAAAGTCTAATGCTTCAACAGGTTGAGACAAACATTCTCTAGCATTCCAAATGAATACAAGCATTCCAGGGATCTCAGAGCTGCTACAGTATGTCAGTCTATAGCTACCAGCGATGCATGTGCCATTTTTACGAGTCAGGATGAGCTTCAAAAGACAATCTTCGGATATCCACAGTCCCTGAACTCACACTTACAGTTTAGGAGTGGAACCTTTCAGTGTATTTGTTACTATAGCCAGGGGACTCTGTGCTTCTGGCTGAATGACATCAACTTACCCTTCTTCCTCCTCACTGAGTGGGAACCCTTGCTGGCATTAGAGAAGCCTCACCCTGCTTTTTAATTATTCTACTCTGATGTGGCCTCAGACTTTCTGGAGTCTCGTGGGGTAATTGTCAAAAGCCTTGGATGCATACAGCTTAGTGTGGTCATGCCCCCGAGACCCGGCAAACATTTAATTCATGGAGTTCAGTGAAGTGAAATCCCAGTGAAGATGCCATTGTTTGTCTAACAGAAGCCCCGTAAGCCTCCTGTGGCACCTTTTACACTCTTGTTTATTCTTCTCAAGAAATTGGAAGGTTGGCACTCAAGTCACACAGACTGACATTATCTCCAATTAAACATGAAAGCTTTCCTACAATAATTACAGAGGTATCAGTTTAGTAAGTGTATATTAAGAGATTCACGCACTGTATCACATTGTGACTGATGTCAGGCCTAAAATATGAAGCTTCATCCCGAGAGACTTCGCACAGCCTTCTGCAAACAACATTTTAGATGCATTCCTCTAAAATAAAACTGTGTACACAGAGAAATTTTGACAAAGATTTGCTTAGATTTTTCATTTGATGCATGTAAGGTAAGGGTCTGCAGGAATTGCTATTTCTGTCTTTAATACATAGAAATTAGGTTTTCATCAATTCTATACACATCCTAAAACAATCTCATCTCATGTTCAGTTACATGAGCTGATGCATGTCATTGAACAGAAACTAATATTTGATTCAGTTGAACTGCATAAAAGACTGAGCAGGATTTCTTTTTTACTTTTGGTTGACTACATTTAACTTTCTTCATATCTCTTCATCTATTAGCTTTTAATACTATTCTAGTACCAAAATGCCATTAAACTGCAAGAAAAAAAAGTTTGAAGTTAAATAGGTCCTGATACATTTTTAATTTGCCTATGTGTCCAACCACAGGTCTAAAATCAACTACACCAGAGAAATCTCAAGAGCATCCTCCATAATGATGCATTTGCACAATGTTGTGGTCATTATAAAACTTTAGCTTGTTGAAAATGCAAATATTTCCTAAACACCTGGGAGTTCGTATGACCAGTTTTAGAAAAGTTAGATATGAAATAAAGGAGCATATATTTTATCTGAACAAAATTTCAATGCCCACCCATGTGTGGGCATAGAAGTAAAGTCAGGGCATAACAAAATTCAGTAGGATTTATTCTGGCTGATTTATTGTAGTGGGTCATTTCCTGAAATCAGTAACATACACAATTACTAACGTAAAGGGAAAACACATCTTAAACAAAGATGGGAAATAAATAAAGAAATATTTATATAAAAATAAACTCTTACAAAATATTTTCTATTAACCAGCAACATTGGGGATTTAGATCTGGAAGCTTGGATTTGCTCCTGGGGTTAACTAAAAATGTGGCTGCTCGACCACATCTTTCCAGACAACTAGCAGTGAAGAGGAAATGGGACAGAAACAAGTAGAAAACAATACTATCATACTTGACCCACAATCAGTAGTTTAATGTTCTGCTGTAGTGTCCCAAATATTCACTATTGGTTAGTTCAGACTGTTTGAGTTTTTATATCCAGTGTTTAAGTCTTCAAAAAAAAGTAACAAAGAAAAACTTTAAGTGCCCGTTTTCTTTTTTCTTTTCTAAAAACCGGAATCTACACCACCAAACCTTTACTAGATTTAGTTGCAGTGAATCTTCAAAATGATCAGTAGTTTTCTCATCAAATAAATTATTAGTCGATTAACATCAGTATTTATATAAAAAATGAATGCAGGCTGTTCAACAGTTGAGATACCAGAGCAAGCAGCAACCTCTCAGGCTGAATAGTAAGGCCAGTGTTGAACTACAGTTCCTTGAAATACTTCAAAGGTCAATCAGTTTCCAAAGACTTGAAATGCTCAAATTTTCAACTGAAATAATTACATCCCCCAAACCATCAACCTGTCTATTAGATCCTACTGTTCAAAGAAGTTGATGCTTCAGTCTTAAACATGATCAGTCTTTATGTGTCTTAATGGACAGGCAGTGCAGGCTTTAATTAAACCACTACATAAAAAGCCATCACTTTAAACAGCTGTCTTAGCTAGAAGTAAACTAATCTGCAATCTTTTATTGAGTTCAAAAATTCTTGAAAGAGTAGCTAACAAATCATCTGCCGAGGAATGGCTTATTTGAAGAGTTTCAGTCAGGTTTCAGAATTCATCACAGTACAGAAACAGTGGACTCATTTCTATGCTTGACCTGTTAGCCTTCAACACTGACCACAATACTGTATTAGAGAGATTAGAGCATAAACATAGTTATTAAAAGTACAGTGATGCAGTGGTTTGAATAATGTCTATCTAATAGACTACAATTTCTTCATGTAAATGGGGACTCTTCTTCATACATTAACTTAATTATGGAGTTCCACAAGGTTCTGTGCTAGGACTTCAGTTTACATTATACATGCTTCCCTTAGGCAGTGTTATTAGAACATCATAGCATACTTTTTCATTGCCATGCAGATGATGCCCAGCTTTATCTAACCATCTAGTTAAGCTACAGACATGTCTTAAAAACAAAAACACCTGGATGACCTCTAATTTCTTGCATCTAAATATAAACGGAAGTTGTTGGGCTTGGCATTAAAAATCTCAGAAACATATTGTCTAACCAGATACATATTCTGATGGCATTACCCTGGGCTCCAGTAACACTGTGAGGAATCTCTGAGTCATTTTTGACCAGACTATGTCCTCCATGTGCAACAAACAAATATTTAGGACTGCTTACAGCATGCTGCAGTGAGAATACTGACACTGATATTTCTCCAATATTGGGATCTGTTCACTAGCGAAACTGAATTTAAAATCCCCCTCCTCAAATGAAAGGTCTTGAATCATCATTCCATCTTAAAGCCCTCATAGTACCCATTGTATCAATAGAGCTCCTTGGTTCCAGATTGCTGGTTAAATTGTGGTTTCTAGAGTTTTCCTAAGTAGAGTGGGAGGCAGAGCCTTCAGCTTTCAGGCCCCACTTCTGTGAAACCAGCTCTCAATTTGCATTTTGGAGACAAGCACCCTTTCTACTTTTAAAATCAGGCTAAAACTTTCCTTTTGAATAAAGCTTATAGTTAGGGATAGACCCTGAACCATCCCTTAGTTGCTGTTGCTTAGCTGTATAAACACTCTCAATGTGCTTCTATGCAACTATTGTGTTTAATCATTAGTTATCTGGCTCTCTTCCACAGTGTGTCTTTTGTCCTATCTTTCTCCCCCCACACACCAGAAGGCTCCCCTCCCTTAGCCTAGTTCTACAGGGGGTTTCTTTGTGTTAAAAGGGGTTTTTCTTTCCCGCTGTCTCCAAGTGCAGTGTCATAGGGGGTCATCTGAATGTGTAATCAATACAGTAAAATAGAATTAAATTGAAATAAGCATGCTCACAGCCTTAAACAAAAAACATTTATCTTACTCTATAACTTTTATTTACTAATTTATTTCATAAGCGCTGTACTGGAGACAATTTTAAGTATAAGTTTAATTTAAACAGGCACTCAGCAGGTGGGAACCCCAAGAATGGGTGTAGTTGTTTTGTGAGTTTCAGAGGTGGGAAGTATGACGTACACATTACCAATTATAAGTGGAATTTTCAGGTAGCTGTACTTTACGTAAGCCTTTATTTATCTGACAATTTTTTGCTTTTATTCCCCACATTTTAACTTTCTCAACACAGGCTTATTACTTTAGACTTAACACATTTGAGGGAAGTTTTTATTTCATACCAATTAGAGCCAAGCACATTTAATTTATTCATCATTTATGGTGCTATAGAACAGTGCTTTTGGTGCAGATGAACACAATTCATGGTGTAGCATCTAGCAAGTGCTACTGAATAGGAGTGAGCATAAAGAGAGAAACATTAACATCAAATACGTTTCCATCACCTCAACAAACATCAGCAACAAAATGTTGTGTCCAGGTTGTCCCACAGTACAGCTGTTAGCTAAAAGAATACAGTGCAAGATAACTTCACTCAGAGATGGAGGAAGAAACTAAGGTTATGTTTAAAGGTAAGGACTGCTCAGTGGCATTTAAAAAGTCCTCTTTTTTAAAATCAGATTTCAGGTCTGACATGACGTTATGGTTTTCTATATTCGTCTGGCCCAACAAGAAATAATCAAAGACCAAGGAGACAGTGTCAATTTCACCTAACTCAAACTAACCTCTCCCCCACACAGCCCTCATTTATAAAGTGCTCAACAAAGCCCAGCAGAAGGATGTTCCCTCATTTCAGCGCAGCTAGCCAACAGTGAAGAAGCACTTACTTACTTACCTACACTTTTAAGAGACAAAGAGTGAAAGTGAGTCTTTCCTTGTTAACTGTGTTTTAATTTTAGTGTTCTTGTTTTCCAATGAATAATTGTTTCTGTCACTAGTTAGTTAACATAAACTGGTGTAGCAGTATTAGTAGTAACCAACCAACCTACTGACATCATTTTCTTGTTTTCTAGATACTTGTTATTAATCTCTGTCTCTCTTCCACAGCATGTCTTTCGTCTTCCTTCTCTCTCCCCAACCGGTCGCAGCAGATGGCCCCGCCCCTCCCTCAGCCTGGTTCTGCTGGAGGTTTCTTCCTGTTAAAAGGGAGTTTTTCCTTCCCACTGTCGCCAAAGTGCTTGCTCATAGGGGGTCATATGATTGTTGGGTTTTCTCAGTGTGTATTATTGTAGGTACTACCTTACAATATAAAGCGCCTTGAGGTGACTGTTGTTGTTATTTGGCGCTGTATAAATATTGAAAATTGAATTGAATTGTCCGTACTTGACAAGATGGCACTACACATGCTCTAAACATCAACAACATTTTTTAAATCTAGCTTCATGGACAGTGTTAAATCTGTGACATTGTTTTTAGAGTTAGACTGTGGTGTAAATTAAGGCTAAAGCATGCAGACATTCATGTCCACTTTAATAGTAGGAGCAGGATGCGCCTTCGATGCCTTCCAGTGCTTTTTCAATGGACTGTTTTCTTGTGGTTCAGTTTTCAGGACAGTCCTTTCTATTGATCGGTCGGTCATCTGGCTCCTTACTGCTGTCTGCTGCTAACAATATCAGCATCAGGGTAATGCTCTTCCATATTATGGTCGTCTTGGGTTTACCCTAATTTGTTTCTTTAAAAACACTATTACCTAATGAGTTAGTGTTCTCTAAATGATTTTTGCACTAGTTTTGCAATGACCACACAATGCCCTCAGTAGCTCCTGATAATGAAATTTCTATGTAAAAAATCAACTGTTTTTTACCTTCATGTTGATATGAGCCATTAAGATTTTAACAAAGACTAAAGTAGTGACTGAACAGTAGGAACCATTTTACTACCCAATTTTTTCTGATACAACCTATACAAACTACCTGCATGTATTTTTTGTCAATATATCTATATACATTTATGTGGCTGCGGGGCAGGTTGTCCATTCATTGGAATGTTGTGTTATTATCCTCCACTTTGCATGTTGAAGTGTCCTTAAGCAAGATAGAAATGACCCTTGATGCAGATGTGTGTGACAGATAAATTTGTGTATGCATGTAAGGAAAGTACTGTATGAATATATGGGTAAATAAGGGGATGAGGTTCACCATTTTTAATGCCAAACAGTTAATTTTATTTCTAAGATGAATGTGTTTGTAGAGCTCACTGAAGCTTATGACAGAAAACCAATAAAGATTAAAGAAATAATAATTAAAAACATTGTTTCCATGAGAACATTCTGGTGTTTTGGACACACTGTTAAAAACACAACAGATTTCAGTTTTAAGCAGATGTCAAACTGCTTTCAGAGTTTTTGGGAGGCCTCTCTGTGCGGCTTCCAGGTAACACAAATGAAGGTAATAGAAATCAAAATGTGGGCAAAACAGCACTTTCTCCATAGACATGATATTGGAAAAGACACAGGAAGAATGTAGAACATGCAAAAAGAAGACAGGTATGTGCCTTGTTGAGCAATCATTATTAAACTGAGTGGGTGCTATCTTTGACTCAAGTATACTCAAACAACTAAAACTTGCTGCTCTCGCTGCTGTGGGTATAACAAATTCTAACATTGACCTCATCCACAACTCTGTGTGCTATTTTAACTGTTGCTTGAGTTTCATCACGTTCAGATAAGTGGACCAGTCTGATTTTTTTCTCCAGTTTAATCAGAGAAAAAAGTCAAAATAGTCTCATTTACAGTTTCCCTAGCTAAAGCCCACATTGTTGTTTCTTCTTGCTATTCTTCTTGTTTAACTGGCAAAGTTAGGTTTTCCCTGTACACACTACAACACCATGTTAGCATTTTCAGATTTGTGTCTTTTTAACAAAGAACTACAAACTCTGAACTGCCTGTAGGTGCGGATATGGAAGTGTTTGCCTAATTACATGTGTTGGTTATAAAGAGTGCTGGATCTGATATCAGTTATAGGGTGAGCAATCCACATTACAACTGTTACTAGTTACATTACAATCAAGGCATGCTGCTGAATCAGGTTTCAGTGCTGCAGTCAACACTGATCTCAGGTTGCTTCGCTTAAAAGCTGAACCCCATGAGATCCATGCAGGGAGTGACACAAACTTTAAACTTTAAATCAGTTGGCCTGAGGTATTAGGGGAGCAAATTTCGGCTGTTTGAAATCAGATTGCCTGCAGACTGCTGTCATATCCAAGCTGTACCCCGTTAACAGCATGTGAGGCAGTGTGTATGTAATTTCTGATTTGCCTACACTGTCTTGCATATTGTGATATACCGTTTGCATGGCTTTATTACAACCGTGCATGAAGCTCTGTCAGAATGCTTGCCGTCAGGTGATGACGATGTATAAACCTACCTTGCGTCCCACTTCATTGTTGTGTAAATTCATGAGTGTCCTGGCGCTCTGCTTGATCTCCCGTGCATCCACAAACACCTTGGAGAAACTCAGTCCATAGTGGATGTCCGCAGAGCAGCCACCCCACTTCCAGCCCTCCTGCTGGTTGTAGAAACCCTGTTTCTCCTTGTCACAACCGCAGCCACTCAGGCTCCCCTGGGTGCAGGCTGCTGTGACTGCATGGGCGACCCCTGCGGCTATGATAGCGTAGGTGAAAGCAGCCTCCTTACTGCCTGTGATAAAGAGGAAAGACATTTCTAATCACTATCACAGACAACAGGATTCACTATTTCAGGCACTGTCAAGCCTCCTTACATACCTTTCATAGTTGCCTCAAACCAAATCATGAAATACACAAGCCGAGCCAAGTCCCCTTCATTAATCAAGTTCTCTTTAAGCAGATAAACTTCAGCAGGAAGAGTAACTCTAACAGCTCTAATATTGAACACCTTTAATAAAGGAAGGTATTTTCAAGCAAGTTGTATTGAACGTGTAATGAAGTATGGTCAGGTGGGATACTACTGTAAGTGCAGGAGAGTAATTACACTATTTCACTGATCAGATGAACATAATGAAACAGTAGAGGCAGATCAGAGATTAAATGCTCGGGCATCAGCTTTGGCCCTTGTCCCAGCCGCCATCTCTCCAGGATCCACCCTGCGGAGGGGAATCTGAGAGGCATGCACAACCTCCCTACGTGGATGGATTTCCACTCCATAAATCCAAGTTCTTCAGCTGCAGTTTTTTAATTAAAGGCGGAGATAATTTCTGAGCACTTGGGAAAGCATCCAGAAATGGCCAATAAAGTCATCATATTCAACTACTAACTTCTTAACCTCTGCCAGGTGACCTGTCCCAGGTTAGGGGTATTATTTAGAGACATTTTGACCTATATGGGACAAGCAGATGGGATACCTTTTAAAAGAAAATTACTATATGCATCTGAATGTATGAGACTTTATTTGGAAGGTATTGTTTTGTGGTTGAAGAACAACCCAACTCTCATCAGGAGCTGGGTTTTTTGCTTCTGTCATATTGTAACACTTGTCTAACTGTAACCTCTTTTCCCTCTGCTTTAACTTTCTGCAATTCTAATGCTTAATTCTAGCTCTAACAAGCCAGTTTCAGTGCCTCACCCTAACATGTAGTGTAACTTAAAGCTGATCCTCGTTCCTCTAACCCTAGTCACTTGTTTTATGTAAATAAAACTGAGGCCGGAGTAGATCTTGTCTGCCTTGTTCTGATGTTCATTTGAAGGTTCCTGTTTTGTTTTCTTTCCACTGAAGCCCTGAGTGACATTTGCCAGCACATTCATTGTCATTGACTCTACTCCAGGTTTAACTTGGTTGATTTTCCTAACCACATACTTGTCCCCCTGGACCTGTCCCAACTGAGCTAGTGGATGTTAAGAGATTAAACTGCCACAGAGACTTTTCCGACATTGCACAGCTTGTCTTTATACGCACACACACACTTCTGTGCAGCTGATGAACCTTGCTGGAGCACATGCACACCATGTCCTGATTCTCACTATCAGTCTAGGACCATCTCAAAGTAGATGGGACATCACACAAAGCAACATCCTGGCTTTACATTTGTGATCTACAGATATTTTCTTCTGTCCAATGGCTTTCCCGGCCAAGAAAGGAGAAGCCCGTACTCACTCGCTACATCAAGCAGCCAACTTGGTGGGTGGGGAGGATGCTTGAATCTAATGCCAAACTACTGTACCCTCCTGCACTGCTGCCAACAATGATCCCAAATTGGTGTATTCTGTCAGTTATCAACATTCCAGCTCACTGAAACAAAACAATAGATTCACATAGACAAGGTGTTGGGCAGCCCGACCCAAGCAGCCTTTTGCAGTTGTACTTTTCTGAAAAGATCTGCACTCATCTTTACTTGCTGACTTTAATCTGATGATAAAGAGTGCTGCTCTGCCCTGAAGCACTGAACTAAAAATCATTCTACATACAGCGTCTTTTGCCAAAGCTGCAGAACCGGGAGGTAAATTTGTAAACCTAGAAGTAAGTACTTGTCTGAACTTGAAGCTTTGGGAGGTGTGGGTGGGGGAGAGGGGTGTATTTTATGAACATACATGAAGGCAGTCACACTGACAGTGGATAAAAAAAAGGAGAGAGCATGTAGGTATGTGTATCTTGCAGCTGTCAAATGCATGCATCACATTAAATAAGTGGTAAAAGAAAATGGGTTGGTGCACTCATTCAAACGAGTATGTCATGCACAACGCAGCAATCAAAGCTCAGCGTGAGCTATAATACACACAACATGAAAAACGACACCCTCAGCTCTCCGTCTGAGATGACAGGCTGAACTTAAAGGACAGGACAGCAGAATACCGGCCTGTTAAAAACTCATTTATCCGCAGTGCTGTCTCTGGAGCGAGCATCGCCTCCAGCTTTGTTCCACACACAGGATCAAATCAGGGGCTTATTTTCCCACTGAGAGCAGATGCAGTGAGCCTGGGCTTCAAACTTACAGACATCTGTCCAAGTGTCAGAGTTCGAGTACCTCGGAGGAATGTCTCCTCCAACTGTTTTTGGAGAATTAAAAGCAATTTTGAACAATCAGTGTCCAGCTTATTTCCCCTGTATCTGCTAGAATGATACTGGAAATGTACTAAAGATAACACACAAGCTAAAGAAAATATTGTGTAATAATTATTTTATTAGTTGACATATATTCACATGTGTTTTAAAGGGTTCTCACTATGTAAATGGACTGGTTCTTATATTGCGCCTTTCTACTCGAGCACTCTACATATGACATTCGCACTCAGATGGACACATCAGGGGCAACTTGTGGATACTTTAACACATAGATTGGAGGAGCCAGGCATCGAACCACCAACCTTCTGAACAGCAGACGACCTGCTCTACCTCCTGGCTAAAGCTGACCGCAAAAAAACAAAGCTTACAGACATGTAAACTTGTTGTTTAATTATCATGCTAAAAACTCTGGTGCAAGTTCACAACAGCAACAGTCTCCAGACACTTTAAATTTTCAGGTAAGTCTCTACAATACTGGAGAGAGAACCCCAACATTCAAGCAATTCCCTGTGAGGAAGAACTTGGTGGGTGAGGGGAAGAACTCCAGCAGAACCAGGCTCACAGAGGGGGAGCCTGGTTCCCCCCAATGCTGGTGGCATTGGGGGGAGCCTGGTTCCCCCCAATGCTGGTGGCAGATGGTTCCAGCATTGGGGGGTGAGGGGGAATGAATAGAAAGAGAGAAAACCCCAACTTGATCGCCCTGTGAGAAGCACTTGGTGACAGTTGGGAGGAAGAACTCTCTTTTGACAGAAAGAGACTTCCAAGTGGCTGAGCGAGAGGCAGCCACCTGTCTTGATCGACAGAGGGGAAAGAGAAGACAAAAGTGGAGCTCAGAGACACAAACATTCATTTCAATATCTGTAGAAAATCTTAATATTAATGTGATGATTTTGTCTTTGTTGACAAACTATTTCTACTAAAAGTCCACCTGAACCAGGTGACAAGAAAGATGGAACCCTTTAAAGCAGGCAAAGATAAATTATTTTTACAGAAGTGCTTTAGGAAATTAGAATATGTGCATTATTCAGATATAGATACAACATTCAGTAGTGTTATAATGGCAGTATCATTAGATTTAGGAGTATTAGTCTACTTATATGCAACTGAAAGATAAAGCCAACAGCCCCCCTGAATCAGCCTCTACTCCCAAACTAAGCGTGTCACTGAGGTACAGCGTGTACAGCTACATACCCACTCTGAGTTCTTTCCCGAACACGGTCCTCTCCCCCAGGGCCGAGCAGTTCCAGCGGCCGTGCCTGAACTGAAACTGACACTCATTGATTCCCATCTGAACTCCTTCCCCGATCACTATGATCGCATCGGGTCGGCTCTGACAGATAGTCCTCTGACGCGGGGCCAAGCCGGGGATCTTGTTACAGATGATGCTCGCTCCCAGCGCCACCACCGACGACAGCCCCCTGCGATGAAGGTGACAGGTTAGAAATGTGGCGTTTCCCTTCTGCGGCTCTTTCTGTGAACACCACGTGTGAGTGGATGCAGGGCGGCCAGGTGCGTGGGATTCTGTAACAACACATGTACAAACTGAAACCATAAAAGACCCCAGCACCCAGCAGACCCCGATGTGTGTGTGTGTGTGTGTGTGTGTGTGTGTGTGTGTGTGTGTGTGTGTGTGTGTGTGTGTGTGTGTCTGGAGACTCTCCCATTTGATCTGAGACATCAACAACAGAACAAACACGCCTGAGTACTCACCCGATTTTCAGATACACTATCCCGAGACACAGGAAAAAATGGAAAATCCAGCGCCGCGTATTCCTGTTCATGGTACTCAGCCCTGCCGGTGGATGAACGCTCCGCTGCTGCAACAACACCCAGCTTTACTCCTCCTGCCGAGTCCCGCAGGCTCTCCAGGTGTTCCGAGCCCCGCGCGTAAATATACGATAAGTCCAGAGTGTGTGGAAGTAAACGCGCCCTGCTCTCATCTGGTGACAGTCCGCTGGAGGTGGCAGCCTGCAGGGGAGCATTGGGGCTGTTGTGTACAGGTAAGGCAGCTCGGCTCCTCGGTGATCAGGCTCTGTGTGAATGTGTGTGTGTTTGTGTGTCTCTCTCTCGCCGTGAGTGTGTGTGTCTACCTTTTCTACCAGGGCGTGTTCTGTGGAGGATCTGCCTCCGAGCCGCTCACACACGCTCACACAGCCTGCAGGTACACGCTGCGGCTCCCGCGTGCGTCTGCAGACCCGTGTGGTAAACACGCGGAGCCGTCACGTCCTTACACTCACACGCGGCGGCTCATCCTAAACCACATGTCACCCGCGACACCGCAGACTGGCAGCCGGCCGGGCACCGTTACTTTTTATTTAGCAGTAAAATAAAAGCCCCTCCCACCGACACACACAGACCCCAAATGGACGGATTGCGGGGCTCACTCTGTCAGACTCTGCTTGTTTTAAATTGTCTTTATATTCATTGTGTGCGCCTCTTTGCGGTCATTTTGTGTTTTTGTAGTTGATTGTAGTTGTCACTGTGGACATTTTGAGTCTCTTTAAAGGTTTTTGTCTCTTGGTAGTTGTGTTTTAATATCATTATTGTCATTATTATTATTGTCATTATTATTATTGTTATTATTATTATTAATGTTGTTGTTGTTGTTGTTGTTGTTATCCTTGGGGTTTGTGTTTGTTTGTTTGTTTGTCTTGTTTTGGAGCTATTTGTAGTCATGTTGTGTGTTTTCCAAGATTCTGTATGTAGTTGTTTTGCGTGTACAGTCATTCTGCACTTGTGATGTCATTTGAGTCATTTTGTAGGGTTTTTTATGCGTCTTTATGTTTGCATCTATCTGAGGTCAAACGGCATCATCTTATAGTCATAATATGAATATGAATGATTGAAAACGATATGAAATTATATTTGTATTTTGTAGCCGTTATGCGTGCTTGGATTTGTTTTCATTTGTTGTGTTTTCTTTGTGTCTTTTTTGCAGTTTCTCACTTTGTTCTTTGTCGCTGGTCACATTTTGTTGAGCTAGTTTTGCGTTTTTTAGACCCCAATTCTCAGTCAGTCAGCTGTCAGTGTCTTTATTGCATTCTGAGCAATTTTAAGGCAAATGTATTTACATGAGTATTTCAGTTCCTTATGCAACTTTTAATTCATTAAAGCTGAGAGGTAAATATTTTGACTGAACATTATTTTAAGATTGTTCATTATTAGAGATTGCTAAAGAGCAATTTCAGTTGCTTTTAGTTCTCCAGATGATTCCTTGAGTCAGTGCTACACAGCCAAGGACCCCCAAATGAATTTCACTACTTTAATTATTTACTTGGATTAAGTGCTTGGGCTCAACCAGCATAACAGTGGTTTTAGGATGTTATTTTTTTTCCCAGTTTAAAAATTTGATTACTGGATTTCTTTGGGGGGAAAAATCCATACCAAGCTAGAAATTCATTAGATAGCACACATATCTGTTCCATCAGTTAAACCTTCAATTGTTTTCATTGCACAAGTGGATAAGTAGTGGATACAAGGTAAATATGAGTCTGAGGTGTTAAAGTGAGAGTGTTAAACTGTGAGCATGTAACATTCTGCACAGTAAGGTTCAAACATCAAGAACACTTTTCTGAGTACCGAGGAACTTTATATTTGAACATGTGTCATTCTGCCCATTTATATTATGTGTTTCAACGCTGCTTTTATTTAGTAAATAAGCAGAGAATTTTACCCACCAGAGAATAATAGAGCATTTGAGTTGAAGTCTGATCGTCAATCTAAATACTTTGAAACAGTTAAAAAGCAAACTGAGCTGGAAATTCAAACTTCATAACTGAAAAAAAAAAAAAGATTTAAATAAAAAGTCTTTGGCTTGTCGTGCACAGTTTCTGTGCCGTAAGGGAAAAACAAGCCTAGAAACATAGCTTAAGCCATAAAATGCTTTATTTGTTTAAAAACTGTCATTACAAGCACATCTGGTCCAACAGTAATTGGTTTATTATGCAACAGCTGCAGAAACATTAGTAAAGACCAGATCAGACTTTTTCCTCATGTCCAGGTTATGATCCACAGGGATCGTTGTGTGGAGCTGTCAAAGCGCTCTACCGCCATCTGCTGGCACACCTGTGAACCTAACATTGAACAAAAAGCTGTTTTCGCACTTCTACCTCCAAGTTAACATCAGCACACACAATGGTGGGAAATGCTGCCTTCAGGAAGTACAAACATGTGACAAAGGAAAAACCCAAAACACTACCCTACACCCTCAAGAAACTTGAAGAGATAACTTTGAGTAAAATTCAACTGAAATGTGCAAAATTATAAAATTAAATATTTATTTATTCAGATAATTTATCATTAAGGAAATGTGTTTGGTATAAACTGAATGTGCATCAATCAACTAAATCTCATCTGACCAGATGAGATTTTTTATTGACTGTAAACAGAACCAGTGTATGTGTGTGAATATGTATATTTTTAGGGCAGTAGTGCTCACTGAATGGTTTGAACAGTACAAAAGAATCATTCTAATCAGATCTTTTGGGCTTCCAAGTCACCAGATCTTAACCCAGCTGAAGAATTACAGGTATTTTGCACAGAATTCTCCATCATCACAACTCCAAATAGTGGAAATATTTTGGATTAATGATGGCAAGATGCAACCTACCCCAAATCTAAAAGGGATCCATGGATTTCCATTAAAAAAAGCTGGAGTCAGCACATCACTGCAAAACTGGGGGAAAGGATAGGACAGGGGAAACGCTTCAGCAGAAATTTGCACAAAGTGTAAAAGAAGGGTAGGTTAACTGGCGAATCTAAATTGCTCTTAGGCATGAATGTGAGTGTGAATGGTTATGTCTGTGTTAGCCCTGCGACAGACCGGCGACCTGTCCAAGGTGTACCCCGCCTCTCGCCCTGTGGTAGGTGGGATAGGCTCTAGCCCCTCTCCATCACTGAAACTGCAGGTGAAGTGTTTTTTTCCCCTTTGTCTTTTAAATATTACCTTAAGGACCTTTAGATTAGTTTCTTCATGTACATTCATAGTGCAGCAGTATGCAGTTAACTCATAACACAGCAGTCCACCTCTCTTTTAATTACTGGGTCAGATTTTATTGGGAAGCTCAAGAAACACTAACAAAACACAAAGTTACCAATTTATACATCAATCCACAGTCCAGTGTCCAACATATCAGAGCGTATTAAAAAGAAGCAACAGAAAAAAAACGTATTCAGTTCACAACAGACGTAACAATGTAACAGATCCCTTTTATAGGTGTGGAAATACAGTCCAAGTTCATCATTCTGCTGCTCAGGTCAAACAACACAGATACACAATACTGTTCAACATAGAGCTGGGTGATAAAACGATAACGATATGTATTGCGAAATTAATTTTTCTATCAAGAAAAAGTTAACTATTGAGATAGGCCTCATCTCTCTTGTCCTCTTAAAAAAAAAAAAAAAAAAAGAACAGCCAATCCAAATTAAGTAGCGCAGAGCCGAACCAATCACAGCTGCAGCGTCACGTCACGTGACTTGTTACGTACAGCACAAGTGCCAAGGCGCACATGTGTATTTGTTTTTGCAGCCGGGCTGCCCAGGTAATGGAGGAAATGAGTTTGCCGACTAGAGAAAAATCAACCGAGAGCGTGAGCGAAGGTTACCGAAGAAAAAACAGATGATGGTTCCAATGCCGGAGAGCTTGTCGAACGGAAGGGCCACAGAAGTTCCGTAGTGTGAAGGTATTTCGGCTATTTCAAGTCTGACAAAAAGAGAGTAGCGCGCACTGTAAATTGTGCCGAAAGCAAGTCTGGAAATACAATAAAGCGGTGCATGCTCAGTCTCTGACTGAAAGCGCTAATTCGTCATTCGGCTTTTGTCAGACTAAAGTAACTGTTAAAACTGTTTGAAAAGCTAAGCTATACAACAAGGAGAGATTGAGAATTTCCTTTTAGTTCTCAGTTTATTTGATATTGACAAAAGTTAGTCAATTTTGTCTGTTCTTCTGTAAAACGACCTAAGATTTATTTTTAGAATTAATATTTTGTTTCTAAGTGGAATTGACAATTTAGTCTGTTTTGTTTGTTCTATTTTGAAACTTAAACGCTTTAGCGGCTGCCTTTTGTGTAGTTTGCAATATTTGCCTTTATTTATCTGAAACTGAAGTCTCATGTTCCTGAAGTACATCTACCCTGTTGAACTTATTATGGGAAATAAATATTTAAATCAAAACAAGCTGCTAATTATTTCACATTTTACTTGTGAGCAACGGCACATTTAAATCTTACAAATATAGTTATTTGGCTTATATCGTGATATATATCGTTATCGCCTGAAATGAAAAAACATATCGTGATATGAAAAAATCTTATATCGCCCAGCTCTAGTTCAACATCATTATTATTATTTTTTACAGTCAGTTTTGTCAGCTCTGCAATACATTAAGGACATACACAGGACAGAACCCAGACTGCAGTCTGCAACAAGAAATGAATCAAGAATAAAACAGAGTTATAAGAATATTACGAATATGAGGTGTTAACATATAAATATGAGTATATATGTTAACACCTCATAAATACGATAACACCAAAACTCTTACATTATGAAAATTATTCCACAGATGAAGGAGAGATTCCACTCTACAGGGAAGGCAATAGATTGTATAGTTATCTCCTAAAGAGGGCAAAATTACTACCCTAAAACTATACAATCTACTACCTCACACTGGGCGAGCAGCAGAATGCAGAGCAACATCTGAATCCACGAACACACCGCTGAGGGAGAAGACCTCCGGAATCCACACAGGGACCACTGAGACGTCTGTTTGGCACTTTAGGAAAGACAGTAGGTTGAATAGTTATCTCCCAGTGTGGGTATGACCCTAAAACTATACAACCTACTACCTCATCCCACTGTGCACATGCTGTTGGCTTTAACAAGGACCCAGCTGAACCCAGAGATGTGATGCAGTGAAGCCTGTGGAGACAGAGAGCATGGTGAGGAGACAAACACCTGAGGCTGCAGTGAAAGAAAGCCGAGTATACCAGCTGCTCACTGTTCAGTTTGTAGTGCAGCTGAACAGATGCCTTAAATTCCAAGTGTCCTGTGCAGCAGGATCTACATCTGCATCTGCCAACCTGTTCATGGTGCCACGTGTGACCACATCACAACGTTTAGAATTGATTCAAATGCACAGCCCAGTAACCTTTAACAGAAGGTACTGTTTCAGTACCTGTACCTCAAGCTGAGTGCTGACTTGGCATCAGTGTGAACACTTGGAGGACATCCACCCGCAGGCCAAGTCCACTGAGTCAACAAACAGAGACCCTAAAATGGCGAGTTTTGCACACAAGGACAGTCACCAACAGGCTGATAAAGATAATAAAACACACAAACTGAACCATTCCATCATTATCCTGAACCAAATGCTGAGGACACACTGTAGCCTATCCAGAACACTCCATGTAGATCAGGGTTGGGCAGGACACCTGGACAGGGGGAGATCTAAAACCTGCAGGACACCGGCCCCCTGCAGGTCAGCACACCTGAATCACATGATTAGTTCATTAACAGGCCTCTGGAGAACTTCAAGAGATGTGGAGGAGGTCATTTAGCCATTTAAATCAGCTGTGTCAGATCAAGGACACATCTAAAACCTGCAGGACACCAGCTCTTGAGGCCTGGAGTTCCCCACCTCTGATGTAGATGGAGACTGCAAACCAATATGGTGGAGGTCAAGCTGTGCCAACACACCATTTGGTTAATTTCAGACCTTGCTTGTTTATTATAACAATCAACTGTTCATTATGGGATGTTGCCACAACATTCCAGGGGGAGCCTGGACTCTGTGAGTAAACTGACAAGAGTTCTTAACTTGCTCTCACTGTACATTCATTTTACACCTGTGACACTAACCTTTCTGTGGACATCTGCAAAAAGGTTCTCAGTCTCTGCTGCAGAGCGAGGACTGCAGCTTCACCAACACTGGTACTGGGTTAGAACTGGGTAATCAGTAGATACAAGCGCCAATGTGTTATCCCTATGCAAGACCTCAGTCGGCTTCTTTGGTGACAATTCCAATAAAGTTAAACAGCGAGGTGAGTGTTGACAAAAAAGGAGACGAGCAGTTTTACTTTGACAATATTTTTAATGCTGAAAATGCACTGCTGTCTTTAACTGTTTTTCCTAGTTTATCACACTTCTGGGATTTATTTAGTTTATACTGCTTCACAGTGAAACACTACTGGCATTATACATTATTATACATTATTGCGGGTTCAGATGAACTAACAACTGTAAGGAAAATTAGTCATAATCTAATTACATTTTTTAAAGAGAAATTACAAATGTTCTTAACCACGCTTTGTTTTCTCTGACATCCTAAAAACACCCTGAACCACATGTCCTGTGCCAGCCTATCAAACTGTGCGAGCACAGCTGATTAAAGTGAAGGTTGTGTATATTATGACAGTGTTTTGGGGCCATTGTATCTTAAACTGCAAAAACGACAACAACAAAACTTCAGCATTCTTTAGAGTCGAGTCTAACACGTGCATGATAAAATACTTAGAAACTGCTTGGGATTACAAATAGGGCTGCCACAAACGATTATTTTGATAGTCAACTAGTCACCGATTATTTCTGTGATTAGTCGACTAATCAGATCATGCATCCATTGGATGTAAAACGTACAGCTTATTGCACCAGCATGCATCTGCTCTTATATAACTATCATTAGCTTACAGCGTGATTAAGGTATGTGCTAACTAAAAATAAAGACAAGATGATAGTTTATTAAATTTTAATGAAATTTGCAGATTGTTTCGGTGGACTTTAATAAACTCAGCCGTCTGCTCCTTGCTATCTAAAATATAACAGGACACCGGAGTATATTCTCAAGCATCTCACACTTCTCATAATCAGTCGTCTGGTTGACGTTTATTCAGCTGTGTAAAAACTATAACTTTCATCTCAGCCAAACCGATTTACTCAGGAACAAATAAAATACTAAAAAAAAGCCAAACAATAACATTTTTAAGTTATCTAAGTGACTTATATATCATGTTTAACCTGAGTAGCGAAAGACGGCGGTGGGTTTGAAAATGATTTGCCGGGAGTCCGGTGTTCTCACCAGCTCTAGTGAGCCTTCAACCCTGGCTAACTATCGAGCTGGTGGGTAACAGACATCTCCGAAAACGTCGGAGTGCTTTTGAAAATACGTGGTGTCTTGATAAACTGAGCAGATATTTGAGGTTAAACAACTACATTCTGGCCTGAAAATATGTTAAACTTTATTTTGTGAATCCCCAAAAATAATAAGAGTAATATTGAAACTAGCTGCCGCCATTGTTGACAACTGCGCTGGGCCGCGCTATGAATTCTGGGACACAGCTTCTTCTTCGGGGTTTAACGGCAGCTGGCATCCTTACACATGCAGTGCTGCCATCTTCTGTTTCAGTCCGTCATTACACTCTTAAATCCTGCTACTTATTCCTGCATCTTTTGGGATCTTACAAAGCTTCAAACGACGCGTCGACTATTAAATTAGTCGTCGACGTAATCGTGACTAGTCAACTAATCGTAGCAGCCCGAATTACAAATATCTCTACCAATGACTTGCATTGCTTTACTGTTGATCAACCTCATCACAAACAGGCAGCACCTGTCAGGTGGAAGGCATTTTACAGCCCAATGAAAGACACATTGACAGTACACGAAAGTTGGATACTGGTACCATGACATCACCCACGGAGAATGGGAGGGGACAGGATGATGGATGTGACTAAGAAACTGAGGGACTCCGTATGTTCCTACAGTACACCAGCTCTAACAGCAGAGTTCCCCAGAGGTTACAGTTTCTGTGTTCACAACTATCTGAGTGACATGCATGACGCACTGCATTTCAGCACAGTGACAAATCATGTGTCCTTTAGGCCACTCCAAACAGACTTGAACAAAGAGAAATGGGAAGGACTACTAATTCCAGGTATGCACAACTGAATGCAAGCGTCTTAGCGAGACATTATAGCTCCAGCCTTAAAGTTTCCACGTCGACGAGTAGGCGAGAGTTTGCTCACAAGTCTCACCCCAACGGGTCGCAGCAGATGGCCCCACCCCCCCTGAGCCTGGTTCTGCCGGAGGTTTCTTCCTGTTAAAAGGGAGTTTTTCCTTCCCACTGTCGCCAAAGTGCTTGCTCATAGGGGGTCATATGATTGTTAGCTTTTCTCCGTATGTATTATTGTAGGGTCTACCTTACAATATAAAGCACCTTGAGGTGACTGTTGTTGTGATTTGGCGCTGTATAAAAAAAAATTGAATTGAATTGAAGTCTTTAGTCAATGAATGAGCAGAGTCTGTGAGTCTCAATTTTCTCAACCTTACAGGACAAGGTAAGGTTGAGAACAGGACAGGACAAGATCGACACCCATCAGGAAAGTCAATGTCCTCTTTATGCCGGAGGTTTCTTCCTGTTGAACTGGAGTTTTTCCTTCCCACTGTCACCAAGTGCTTGCTCTTATAGGGGTCTTGTGATTGTCTGGATTTCTTTCTGATACTGTTACTTTCCAATATAAAGAATGTTGAGGTGACTGTTGTTATGAACTGGTGCTATATAATTAAAACTTAACTGAAGTGAATGTTTGTTGGTCATGTAAGACATTCCAGGTTTAAGGCACCTCCGTATAGGTTTTGCTTTTCAGAACAGGAATTTGTGTCTGTTTTATGGCAAATTCTGACAGTTCTGTTAATATTGCTGAATCCAACAGCAGAGTAGTTGTAATGTGATTAACTCATCCACTGTCATCCATGGTATGCTGAAGTCAATCCAATCATATAATGCAAAATAAACCCAAAACAATAAATTTACCGCTTTTTAAACTCAGGAAGCTAAAAGTTTGTCTTAGGCCCTTAGTATTCTGCTTCAGAAGGCCATTATTCAGCAGTCAATACTTCCCTTGTTTTCTCCCTCACACATGAAAATGATCAGGAATCAATAACTAATCAGATAAGTAAGCAAAATCAGTAAAGGCACTAGCATGTACTAGCACTATTATTATTAATATTCATCCCTATGCATCAAGCAGGACAAAGTGCAGAGAAGACAGGTGTTAAATTAACAAAGACGTGTAAACAATTACCTAGCACCACTGGTATTGTTATTCAAGATGGCGCCGAGTATGGCAGCCTCGTCGCGAGCTCCCCCAAGCAACAGCTGTTTTTTGTGTTTAATTTTACTTTCCCTTTATTTTTCCACGAGTAGCACGTCTCCTTGTGTATGACCGACAAACCTTACTGGACATAAAAGACGGACTTTCTCATCACTTTCCGGAGTTCAAGTTTTGCAACACGGACCCTCCGTTTGCAGACCCCCCATTCATCTCACCTGAGACGCCTTTGTTCTCTGGCCCTGGAGGCCGCAAACGCCGATGCAGAGGGAGAAGATCTGGCTTTCTGGTTCGACTGAGACGGCGCACTAACAGACCACCGTTACCCAGTTTATTACTGGCTAATGTGCAGTCTCTGGAGAACAAGCTGTGCGAGCTTCGGGCACGGATCTCATTCCAGCGAGAGATGCGGGACTGCTGCGTGATCTGCCTCACAGAAACCTGGCTATCGGACAAGGTACCGGACTCCGCAATACAACTACCGGGGTTCTCTGTGCACCGCGCGGACAGGTCACAGGATCTTACTGGGAAAAGCAGAGGCGGTGGTGTGTGTTCCATGATCAACAACAGCTGGTGTGATTATGTGAACGTGCACCCGGTCAAATCCTTCTGCTCACCGGACGTGGAGTACCTGATGATTAAGTGCCGGCCATTCTGGCTACCGAGGGAATTTACAGCAGTGATTATTACGGCTGTTTACATTCCCCCACAAGCCGACACTGACCGAGCACTCAGGGAACTGTACAGCGCGATCAGCAGTGAGGAAACCTCACACCCAGAGGCGGCGTTTATCACGACTGGGGACTTTAATAAGGGAAACCTGAAGAAAGTTTCACCAAAACTCCACCAACACATCCATTTCAACACTCGTGGAGACCGGCTTCTTGACCACTGCTACATCTCTTTCCGGGAGGCGTACAAAGCCCTCCCCCGCGCCCCATTCGGCCAATCAGATCACCGCTCCATCCTGCTCCTGCCCGCCTACAGGCAGAAGCTGAAACAGGAAGCTCCAACCCTGAGGGCGGTGCACCGTTGGTCGGACCAATTGAAGTCTACGCTGCGGGACTGTTTTGATCACGCGGACTGGGAAATGTTTCACGTGGCTGCAAATGACATTGATGAGTACACAGACTCAGTCTGCGGATTTATCAGGAAATGCGTGGAAGATGTCGTCCCATCCAGAACAGTTAAATCCTTCCCAAATCAAAAACCCTGGATTAACAGAGATGTTCGCACGGCGCTGGCGGAAAGGAGCTCCGCTTTTGCCTCCGTGAACACATCGGACTACAAACACGCACATTACCAACTCCGGAAGACGATCAAAGCAGCCAAACGTGAGTACAGGGACAGGGTGGAGCAACAGTTTGACAACCCTCGGAGTATGTGGCAGGGACTAAACACAATCACAGACTTTAGAGGGAAAACCAGCACACCGCAGACCACGGCCTCTCTGTGTGAGGATCTAAACATATTCTACGCTAGATTCGACACAGCGAACACCATGAGACCGGACAGTGTGCGGACCACGGATGACGTCAGTGCGCACACTGTGTCTGAGGAGGATGTGCGGAAGTGCTTCAGGAAGGTGAACGCACGCAAAGCTACTGGTCCGGACCAAGGTTATTATCGTTAACTAAAACTAACGAAATAACGAAAACTAGAAGTGAAAAAACATTTTCGTTAACGGAAATAAAAATAAAAACGAAAAAAGGAAAACTAACTAAAACTGTAATGAGTGTTCACAAAACTAACCAAAATTAACTGAATTTATAGCAAAAATGCGTTTAGTTTTCGTTGATGTGTGTGTGTCATACAATAGTCAAGGGTGAAAATTAAGTTTAGTTTCCAGGTTTTTTTCTTGCTGTGTCTCATTATGCCAGCAGGTGGCAGTACGTTAGTCGAGTCGTCTGTGTTGCTGCTCCGTCCACGCGCAGAATCATGTCAGGAAAAGTCTGGAGAAAGCGCCAGAGTCCAATTTGGGATTACTTTGAATTTGACTGTGTTTTGGATAAAGCAAGTGTCTTGTAGTGGAAAGAGACAAATTATGAGGGACATTTCTAAAGGGAAAAAAAATCCCACAAACCTTAAAGTGCACTTGAAAAGCTCACACAAGAAGGCTAAGCTAGCTTACCTTGAGAAGGTAAGGGAGCACGCCCAACCCTCATCCCCAGAAACAGAAGCTAACCCCAGGCAAGGCAGCGTGATGCATCCCGAGACAACAGGACTGGGATATCTACATAACTGTGTGAGTCAATTGCCTTAACACCCGGTGCTGCAAGAGTTAATAGTGTCATTGCGGCCAAGATATACATTTTATAGTTGCCTGGTATCAACAGTTGTTCATCTGCCCTAATTTATTTATTTATTTATTTATTTGTTTATTTAAAGAACCCATAGGTGGGAATGTGAGTTGTCTGTCTCTGCGTGTTAGCCCTGCGACAGACAGGCGACCTGTCCAGGGTGCAGGGTATGGTAGCTGGAATAGCAACATACCCAAGGATAAGCAGAAGAGAATGACTGATATGATGAAACTGGGATTTTGTTACACTTAATTATTGCAAACACAACTAAAACTATAACTGAAACTAATCAAAACTAAACTGAAACTAAGGATTTTCAAAACAATAAAAACTAAACTAAACTAGCAAACAATTGGTAAAAACTAATTAAAACTAATATAAAATTGAAAATCTGAAGTCAAAACGAAATAAAAATAAAAACTAATGAAAATTGCAAAACTATTAAAACCCTGGTCCGGACGGGATTCCCGGCCGCGTCCTCAAGTCATGCGCGGCTCAGCTGGCTGGAGTGTTTACACACATCTTCAACCTTTCCCTCTCTCTGTCTGTAGTCCCAGCCTGCTTCAAAATGGCCACCATCGTCCCTGTACCCAAATCCTCCACCATCTCCTCATTGAACGACTGGTGACCTGTAGCCCTGACCCCCATCGTGAGCAAATGCTTCGAGAAGCTGGTCAGGGACTTCGTTTGCTCTTCACTACCCGACTCACTGGACCCTCTACAGTTCGCATACCGCCACAACAGGTCCACTGATGATGCCATAGCCCTGACACTACATACTGCCCTGTCACACCTGGAGAAGAGAGACACGTATGTGAGAATGCTGTTTGTAGATTACAGCTCAGCATTCAACACTATCGTTCCCTCGAAGCTGGACAGGAAACTGCAGGATCTAGGACTGAGCAGCTCCCTCTGCAGCTGGATCCTTAGCTTCCTGTCTGACAGACGCCAAGTGGTCAGACTGGGCAGCATCACCTCATCCCCCATCACACTGAACACTGGTGCTCCACAGGGGTGTGTACTGAGCCCTCTCCTGTACTCACTCTACACCTACGACTGCACGGCCACTAGAAACTCCAACATCATTGTGAAGTTTGCGGACGACACTACAGTGGTGGGTCTTATCACCAACGGTGATGAGACGGCCTACAGGGAGGAGGTCAGCGCCCTGACCCACTGGTGTCAAGACAACCATCTCACCCTCAACGTCACAAAGACAAAGGAGTTGATAGTGGACTTCCGGAGGTGCAGGGAAGTACACACCCCCATCACCATCAACGGCGCTGCTGTGGAGAGAGTGAGCAGCTTCCGCTTCCTTGGTGTACATCTGGCTGAGGATCTTACATGGTCAGTACACATAAACAAAACAGTGAAGAAGGCGCAGCAGTGCCTCTTCTTTCTCAGGAGACTGAAAAGATTCGGCATGAGCCCCCGCATCCTCAGGACCTTCTATCGCTGTGCCATTGAGAGCATCCTCACTGGATGCATCACCACCGGGTATGGCAACAGCACTGCTGGCAACAGCACTGCTTACAACCGCAAAGCTCTCCAGAGAGTGGTGCGGTGCTCTGAACGGATAATTGGAGGTGAGCTTCCCTCCCTCCAGGACATCTACAGGAAGCGGTGCCTGAGGAAAGCGGGGAGGATCATCAAGGACTCCAGTCACCCCAGTCATAAACTCTTCAGACTACTTCCATCAGGAAGGAGGTTCTGCAGCATCCGGTCCCGAACCAGCAGACTGAGAGACAGCTTTTTCCATCAGGCCATCAGACTGCTGAACACGTCATAGACACCTCACCCTCACTACTGGAACTTCAACATTATGCACTCCATACTGTACATTAATGCCACTGTTTTGCACATGTCCAACTACCAACCTCTGTATATTTTATATATTTTGTTTACTCTATTTAATTTGTAAAATATGTATACATACATACACACACACACACACACACACGTAGAAAAACATATTTAGTATACACATCCAGTAATGCATATACTCTTATATTGTACATATATTTATTACTTTCAGATTTAGCCATTCTTATATTTTGCTTGTTTTATGTTATTGTATTTTTGCACAACTCTGTTGCTTGTGAAGCTCGCACACAAGAATTTCACTCGCATGTACTGTACCAGTGTACCTGCACATGTGACATGACAATAAAAGTGATTTGATTTGATAATAAAGATTTAGTTTCAATTCAAACTATTTAAATCCTGACAGAGTGTTAGCATTTTAATAGGTGATTAGCAGCTATAAAGAGAAATCTCATCTCTCCCCAAACCTCACAACCAGTCAGAGCAGAGGGCTTCCCCTCCCTGAGTCTGGTTCTGTCAGAGGTCTCTTCCTGTTCAAAGGGAGTTTTTCTTTCCTCTGTCATCAAGTTCTTGTTCATAGGGGATCTCCTGATCGATGGGGCTCTCTCCCATATTGTAGGCTAGATCTTAAAATATAAAGCAATTTGAGATGGCTATTGTGAACGTGTGCTACATAAATATGATGAATGAGGTTCTGGCCTTCAGAAATGAATACTTAGAATCGTTTCATCATCACAGACTCATTGCATTAACTACATTTAGGCCAACCCTGCTTACATCTGCCTCCCAAAGACTCATTTTGAGCCAGGGGAAAAGAAAAAATATATATTAGAAGTCAGATAAACAGCACTCATAATTTTCCAGACAGCAGGCAGACCAGACAGCTGTGTCTGTCCCACACACTGTTCAGGCCTTGGTGCAGCACCTCACCTCATCTGCAGCAGGTGGGTGGGGCAAACACGTGCCTGAGATGACCATATTAGAGATCTCCACGCTCAGCGACATCATAAAGATCCAACGGGAAAAACTGTGAAACTGAGCAGTTAGATCAGTCCAAAGCCCAAGCTTTTGTTTAGAGGGCTTACTTGCACATATTACACTATGATGTAAACTGAAATTCCCATATTAAATATGATCAAAGACAGCTAGGAAAATGCAATAAGGGTCTTTTTTTAACTCCCGTTTGCTTGAAGAATGAATAGCCTCAAATGAGGGCATTGACTATTACAGTTAAATGATTTTAACTGAAGACCCTTTAACCCTGAAGAGCTTAACGTGTCCTTTGGAAAGGAAGTGCCTCTTCCCAACATGAAACTGCTCCCTGCCCAGTGTTTGCTCTTAAAATACAGTCAGAGCCGCCCAGTGTAGAGGCTTAATGTTTAGAAGAAACAGAACCGGCCTTTCTGTCTGATGCTGAAGGTGGTACCTCAGCTTCTACTGACAGTGGAAGCTAGTAGACGACCCTGTCTTACAACCCAACGTGACTGGGCACTGAAGAACCACAAGATCCCATATGCCCATTTCCCTGGCTGGTAAAGTCCCACTCAGTGCTTAATAAGAAGAGACGCGTAAAGTGCTCCAGTGGTCGCCCCGCACTCTTCATGCTGCGCCCGATAATAACCACTCCTTACTAATGGCTAGCTAACCCTGTCGGGCTAGTAGCTAGCAGCACGTTCCAGCATGGAAGTCCCAAAAGGCAAACGTCAGGCTAAAGTGCGGCAGCGGCCTCTGCAGCACTACAACACTACCGAGTCTTTACATGTATGCTTGAAAGAATACTACCCCAACCACTAAGAAATGTGCATCCAAAATGTATAATTAACGAAGTATACCCACCTGTCTGCCATGTCGAAAGAATCCTCCACCCTCTGACTGCTTCTTCTTCGTGGTTCGTGAAGCTGCTACTTCTTCTTTGAGAGTTTAACAGTAGTATCCTTAATGTTACATTACTGCCATCTTTAGGAGTTACTTAACTCCTACAACGTCTCACCCTCCCACAGATGCTCCAACACTTGCTTTAAATCAAGGCTGACTAATCTTCTGTTTGCCACTAACAAATTTAATTTAATTGTTGAGGGTTTTTTCTGATTTATGGTTTAATTTGTTTACACTGTGTGATTTTTTTTTTTAAATTTTTTATATATGTTTAGCCTCAACATTAAAACGATTTATAAGTGCAGCGAATAACAGTGCAACTTCTTGCTGGAAAACCAAGCTCACTTGCCAATGTAAAAGTACTCCCCACAGGCAGCAGCCTCTTTCAGTAAGTCAAAAACCAGCCCAGGAGCAATTCGGGGAACACAACACCCACCCCCAATAAAAAACAAACAAACACTCAAACATAACTGACTGAGTCTTGTTTATTTCTCTAAGAAGTAACCCGTTGGAACAATGAAAAAATAGTGCTTGTTGAAAATCCTCCACAGCCCAACGTGTCATGTTCTTCATATTACTACAGTACCATCAGTGTATCACACTCAGCTTGCATCTACACTGAATTTTGTCCGTACATAAGAGATGAGGTGAAGATTACACACACATACAAACACAGGCGAGTCAAAGTTACACAAAATAAGTCCAAACAGAGGCCAAGTGAGTCGAGGCAGAGTGCTAAATGCAGGAGTCGAGGCAGATTGATGTTTTACAAATGAATGAATGACACAACAATACACGGAGGATTTTTTTGGTAAACAGTATTAAGTACATAAAACTGATTGAAAAAGAAAATGCACTGTGGCCTGTTGAGTTTGCACTACTGTAACGGCCACACTTTAACACTAAGAGAACGCCTAACATTCTACAGCAACAAAGCAACTTATCAGGTTATAGCAATTCTATTGACTTGTGCATTTCAAAAAAGAACATCTGTATAAATAAGACACATTGCAGCATGTGCACAGTGTAAAACATATTTTGGTTTAAATAACCCCTCCCCACCAATCCCTACCAAGAACCCAGAGAGCTGAGTCACACATTTAAATAACCTTACATTCATGTAATGAAATGTTTCTTCATCATGTCTCTACCAGCTATGAGTTAGATAATAAAGCAAGATCTAGTCTCACACAAAGAACAGGTAACCAACAAACAGTTCAGAGTGAGCACAGTGGCACATTAACACAGAGTAGCAGTACTCAGAGTCAGTTACAAGCTTCACAGGAAACAGAATACATTTAGCTTCAAACACTACAGGACTGGCAGATCTCAGCAGCATCAGGTGCAAGAAGTGGCTTCTAATGCAGTAATGCCCACAAATAAAAGTGGAACCTCGTTTGGGAGTCTTCTTCTAGGCAGGCTGATTGGGGCAAGGCCAATCAGGAGGCTTCATTCTCCTGAACAGCTTTGTCATGCAGCTCATGAAGAATGGGAGTCAGGATTGCTTTCAGTGTTGCATACAGGGACTCGTTCTCCTCTGAGGCAGGGTCCATCTGCAAAGCAAACTGCACTGCATCATGCCCAGTAAGAACTTAAGTAAACATGTTCAGTATGTGCTGTTTGTTAAAGCTCACCTTTGTAAACACTTTAATGGTTTGGTTAAGAAAACTGGTCTCCACTTCTTTAGGCACTGGTAGGAGATGAGCAGCACAGTCGAGGATGCACAGCAAAGTGAGCCGGTGACCCTGTCAAAAGGAAGGAGAGCATACTGTATGTCGCACTACAGGACCACATTGTGCTGGGTGAGACACTGGATGTGTCAGGATAGCAGTTAAATTGTCGCTAATCTGCAAGGAATGAATCTGAATCTTAGCAAGATTGGTTAGCAAGCTACATCCAAAAACAAAGTGCAATGCACAGACAGACATATCTGCTAATACCTAATTATTCCCTGCAATGACCTTACCAGTCTGTTTATTTCATTAGAGACTATAATATAGTGGAGAGGCCCTGTTCAGTAACTGAACTAGCTGAGGTGAAGCATCTTTGAATGATGAGTTATAAAAAACCCACCATCTTGTTACTAAGGTGGAAACTATCCATAGATGTCAACACTGTTTTTTAAAACGGCCTCTAAATATGCTATTTTAACATCCTTTTTTGGGCCTCTTTCTGGCTTCATTAGACAGATACAGTGAAGACTGATGGGAAAGAGAGGGGGAGACATGCAGCAAAGGGCCGCAGGTCGGACTCGAACCCGGACCGGCCACTCTCATCCATGCGGCATATGGTCGCCTGCTCATCCAACTGAGCTAAACCGGCACCAGTCTACATGTATTTTGTGGACTTGGAGGTACTCAACTGTGTCCCTTGGAGTATTCTGTGGAGTATTCTGCTTCAGGGGCATGGGGTGTCTGGCCTGTTGTTACAAGCCTTCGGTCCTTAAACAATCATTGCAAGACCTTGGTTCACATAGCCGGTAATAAGTCGGACTGCTTGGGGGTTGGACTCTGCCAGGGCTGCCCTTTGTCACAGATTCTGTTACTAATTTTTATGGACAGAATTTCTAGGCATAGCCTGGTGGAAGAATGTTTCCACTTGGGTGGTCTCAGAATTTTGTCTCTGCTTTTCGCAGATGATGTGTGATGTGGTTCTGGAGGTGATGGCCTCCAGCTCACACTGCGCTCCAGTGTGAGCGCAGTCACAGCCGGGTGTGAAGTGGCAGGAATGAGAATCAGCACCTCCAAGCTTGAGGCAATGGTCCTCAGACGGAAAAGTGTGGAGTGCTAACTCCGGGTCAGGGACGAGTTAATGCCCCAAGTCGAGGAGTTTAAGCTCCTCAGGGTCTTGTTCACGAGTGAGAGGGAAGGGAACGGGAGATCAATAGAAGAACTGGTGCTGTGGCTGCAGTGCTGCAGTGATGCGGATGCTGTACCGGTCTGTCGTGGTGAAAAGAGAGTCTAAAAGCGAAGCTCTCGATTTACTTGATGATCTAAGCCCCAATCCTCACCTATGGTCACGACTCGGGAAAGTGACCAAAAGTTCAAGACTCAGCAAACAGGGAAACACTGAACTTTGTTTGTGTTGTTGGTGCCTCACGGAGCACGTCCAATGCAGTTATCTGAAAAATACTATGATCTGATTAGTTGTACAGACCTTTGTCACCACAAGTCTGTGCTTCACTTTTGTGAGTGAAATTCTAGTAGTTTCAACCGTGTTTGTAGTTAAGTAGTTTTATGAATGCAAGTTAAGATGAACTAACTTGGCACTCTTCTTGTAGGTGTCGCCATTTGAGAGCAACAACTTAATGATTGCTTGCATGTGATGGGTTTAGGGGACATCTATAAATTGTAGCTGTAACAAAATAACTTGGTTTACACTTGTTCCAAACAGGCTCACAATTTAAACAAGTTAAAGAAACAATACATTTTCATTGTCCTCCTCACTTACTGGCTTATTGACATAGACCACCCAGTGGAGGTCAAATACTACTCCCGTGCCTTACTGCAGACATTTTTGAATATCTAGTATTGATGTAAGCAAAATTACATTATCAGCTTAATTAAAGGCATCATGGGACTAATTCTTCAAGCCTATTACTGAGTTAAAGGGTCTTGAACAGAAGGACAATAGTTCCATTAACAGACTGGGCACATTTTTTTACAAACTTTTTTAAAACCAGTTCAGAACTTTCTTTGTTGGGATTTCAAGACATTAAAAAGAAGTAATTAAGCCAATTTCATGCTCCATGTTTTCTTTTGTACATTTCACTAGAGTAGCTTTGATTTTTCAAAGTTAAAATTTTTTTTTTTTTTTAAATATATACGGTGCAACCTTTCACTTCATTCAGCTGTTTAACAAAGCCTGCTATCCCTGTTTGCTTGGAAGATATTTGACACAGTCTACCTTTTCCAGTGAATCGAGGGCGTTCTGTGGGTTTACATTCTTTTCAGTGAGGGCTTTTATATCCTCACTGCTGATGACTGGATCCTTAAGCTGCTCCACCCACGACCACATCAGACTAGATAGGACCAGAGGGTCTCTCTCCTTGCACAGCCTCTCCCATGTTCCCTCTCTAGAGTTCAGCTCCATCTGCACAACACAGAACAGACTGACAATGAAATGACTGAAATGAAGTGTCAGTAAGAACACAGTTCCAGGTTCAAGTCAAACTATGTACAACACAGTTTTTTAGTAAAAAAAATGAGACCTGACCGTACTGTACTCTTTCACAGATTAACTCAACACGCATCTCCTATTGTAAAGATAGTATGATTCTAAATACACTGCAAGACAATCTATGATACGTGAGACCCAGAGCTGTCTTTCTTTGGCAAATGTCAGTTAAAACTACAAGTCATCTAATGTGGCAAACACCACTGTGACCGGACAAAGTCTGCTAATTCACCCAAGCAGCCGGGCTTATCACTGTTTTGGCTAATCCTAGCATGACCTCTGTTCAAACAAAAAACAACTAGCTGTGGATGTCATTAAAAACAATTATGTTTTGAGGTCACACAGTAGACCTAGCAGTCAACACAAAGGTGGGTAAGCCCAAAGCTGTGAAGACAGAGTACTCTTTTCAAAACCCTATTTTTCAAAGGTACTCTCTTTCCACTGCTGCCAAAAATAACAGGCTAATCCTGGAAGGTTGCTAATGTATCATCCTTCCCTTGTGAAGAGTCATAGATTGCTTTTCTGGCAATTGCATGAAAAGTAAGAATTTAGCCCGAGAGCGTATCGACTACGAGACATTTGAGATTGTAATGTTTAGAAAATCTGGTTAAGCAGGTTGGAAATCTGGCCGAAAAGTAAGTGTAATAATTTAAACAGCTTTTGTATGGCTCCATTTCTCCCTGCACAAGTTAGGTGGGGCTCACCTGCCACACTGACACCTTGGAGGTGAGATCCTTGTCTGTCAGTTCCAGGGCCAGAGCTTTTGCCACCATGAGGCGCCTGCTCTCTGGTGAGAACTCAGACTGGAGAGTGATAAAAGGAACCTCTGAGAAGTCACCTGCACTTCCACCCATTGACACATTCTCCTTACCAGCTACCAGTTTGCTCTTGACTGATAAGGCAGGCAGTGTGGCATTGCAGTGGGATCTTCTACTCTCCTCAAAGAAATCTAAAGGCAAACTCTGATGGCCTTCACGGAGTGGTCTTTTTAAAATGGGAGACCCAAGGTCTTCCTTTGTTTCTGTACTGGAGTTCTGATTGTTCTTAAAAATGTTCTGAGTAGAGAGGTTGCAAAATTTGGAAGGATTACGGGCAGTAAGGCTGCTGTGAGACAAGGAATGTTTGATCAGGCAGTTGATTGGTTGGTTGTTCTTCAGATTTCCTAAATGATGTTGGCGTTGCCCTAGCTTGTGAAGAACAGAATCGCTGTAGCTTCTGTTTTCGCACAGAGAAGACCTCTGGGGGCTCTCTCCATTCTGCTGCCTCCACAAGGGGTCGAGCTCATTGTCACTAATGAGAGGCTGATCGTTAGCAAGTCTAGGCTGTATCAGTGCTGGACTAAGAGGATGGGATGAACTACATAGAAGGGGAATCCCTTTCCCTTTCATTTCCTTCCCAAGCTGTTGAAGGGCCTGCTGGGACACCGTCTTCTCTACCTCAGCCGTGAGGTCAGGAATCTCCAACCATTCCTCCTCGATCACCACCTGTCTGTTGGCTGCGAAGTCAGTTAGCAGCCTGCACACCAGCTGGACAATCTTTGGCACGTTCTTCATCTGCCGAGCCTCGTAGCCATGTAGCAGGTGTCGTTGACGAGTGAGATACTGGGACAAAGTAACGGCACCTGCTTTGGGTTCGGCGCAGGAGAAGACACTTCGAAGAGGAACCAGGAACTGGGCAAACTCCCTGACACAGAGAAGCTGGCCTCTGGTTTGGATGGAGTTGGGTCTTTTGGCTCGCACAAACAGGATGGCTTGGTCAGCGTTCATACGAGTTGTAAAGACCAAATAACAAGCCAACAACACACCTGAATGATGCAAAATAGAAATTAAAAAACTGATATATTTATGAAGTACAAATGCAGATTTGAGTGATTCCAAACTGCTCGTGTTGCAAACCTGTTCTTCCAAGGCCAGCATGGCAGTGGACAGCCATCTTCCCTTCTTGGACAGCAAATGACATGACTTTTACCATGTCAAGGATTGTAGTCAGAGATGCCACACCATAATCTTTCCATCCAAAATTGTAGTAATATACTGAAAGATAAAAAGCCAGAGAATAGAACCAAAAGGAGTTTTCAATTGTTTGTGCAGTACATGGTCACAAACATCCATCCATCTTCTTCCGCTTATCTAGGACCAGGTCGCCGGGGCAGCAGCCTAAGCAGAGAAGCCCAGACCTCCCTCTCCCCACTCATCTCCTCCAGCTTGTCCGGGGGAACACCAGGTGTCCCAGGCCAGCCGAGAGATATAATCTCTCCAGCGTGTCCTGGGTCTGCCCCGGGGCCTCCTCCCGGTGGGACATGCCTGGAACACCTCAGCGAGGAGGTGCCCAGGAGGCATCCTTGTCAGATGCCAGAACCACCTCAACTGGCTCCTTTCGATGTTGCAAACATTGCACCCTAAATCAGTTGAGTCAATCTAATAAACAAGAGCAGCAATGACAAGTTGGTGGCAGTTTTATTGTTTTTTTTCCTTCCCCCCCCAAACTAGCTTGCTAATTAAAGAAGATCTCAGTCCCACAGGCCTAGAGATTAGCCAGCAATCCCCTGGCAATTTCTGGTCTCTAGGAAGAAATGTGAATTCTCTGACTGGTGGTTTGCTGGAGGTTTCCTGCGCTTCCTAGTAGGTACTGCACTAAAAACCTTGTAATTGCTTTGGTTACTAGCAGACTACTGTCGTCACCATGAGTCGCAACAAAGCCACTGCAAACGCAATTTTCTCTCCGAGCAGTGGTGAAACAGTATGACAAACTAAAAACAGAGAATGTTCACCTTCAAAGTAAAGTACTGTACCACTGCAACCAATACATTTTAAAAGGTCCATATTTTACTTTGAAGTTGAATGGTCGCCATTTCCAGTTTGTGCTGCACTCAGATTTACTTCCACTTGGCGAATAGTTTGTGAGTGTTTGCAAGCTAGTAGGCATCTTCCATTCAAATTATCGGAAAACAAGATCCAACACTGTAAACCTCTTCCAGCAACCTCCAGATACCATTCACAGAATACACACCCTAGCGACTGTTGGTTATCAGAGGGGTCACTGCCTGGTCTCTAGGTTTGTGTGAATGGGACTTCAACAATCCATTTCCCAGCAACTGCCAGCAACTGTCAACTGCTCAAGAAACAGATATTTTTCTCTTACAACTAGTGGTTCCCAAGTATTTACCAACTGGTCTCCAGTCTAGTGTGACTGGCGCAGTCAGCCAGGTTCAATAATAGGCTTGTAAAACATACAACCTTGAAGTAACTTGGAATAAATCAATCTTGTGCATGAATAAGATTGTAAGTGTTATAAACAGCCCTGTATTATAGAAATTATTTTTTAGATGACTAAATTATTTTGCTACTTATGTTTAGGATCAATATAATTAGTTTTGAATAACTTCCTCAGTCACTGTTGCATTTTCTGCACCAAAACAGAGCGTGATCTTTCCCTAGTATTCCCCAAGAGCTACCTGGGTTGAAGCGTAAACTCTAAAAGCGGAATGCTGTAATAGTTTTGACACCTTTTTCAGGAAACGTCTTGAGTGGACATGTTTGACCATAAACAAGTTTGGCACAAACTTCAATCACTTGAGCTGATATTGCAACCACAAGACATGGGCATCTTGCAGGCATTGAACCAATAATGAACTGCTCTGTATATCCGTGTTTTAGACTGTGTCCCAAGAATTCAAGTGTTGCCACGGCCCAGTCAAAGTCCACACCAGAACCCAACTGAGATGCTGCAATAAGACATGAAGAAAGCCGCATACAAAGCAATGCCCACAAACCACAAGGAACTGAAGCAATGTTGTAAAGAATAGTGAGCTAAAAAAAGACATGAAAGACTAATGAAAGGCCTACACGAAACTATTAATGTTGGTAAAGGTGTTTCTAAGCTACTGATTCATGGGTGTACTCAAGTTTGTCAACCACTGCTTCAGCTTTTGTGCTTGGGTTTTGTTAAATAAATATTGACAGTGTAATACAGTTTTCCATCTGAAATTTAATTTAAACATTTTACATCTGAAAAAGAGCACAAAAATTATCATTATTTATATAACAAAAACAAAAAATACTTTCTTTTTACAATGTCTCTACAAATACATCCTGGTCTGTAAATATTTTGCAGGAAAAAAATGCTAAAAGTTAGCATTTAATGAGATAAATGTGTTTCACAGGTGTAGAATACGTACATTAAGCACAGTTTATTACCTCAAGATAAAACTATGTTTCCCCGAAAATATACTTACTGCTACCATTTAAATTCAACTCCTGGAATAATATGTTGTTAGAGGATCAATCCATTCTATGGAATAGCTCTCCTTCCATTATTATTAGGTTAAATATAAACCACTGATTAAAGCTTGGTGGATTTGAACTCAAGGCTTGTAACTACAATTTTTACTGTAGTTGTGGCTGAAAAGATTCAAAACACATAAAGGAGCCTTGGTCTTACACTGAGTGACGCATCTTTTCTATACAAAATACAGGAACTATCAATCATTTTAGAAACACAGCTCAAAGGCTAGTTTACAGCCATCACTTCCAACGTCTCTGTAAAGATCTTTGACTTTACACAAAGGGAAAATGTTAACATGATACGTGATCAGGTGATTAACAGACTTATAAGATTGTTGCTTTGGTTCTTTTCATAAGATTTGCTTCTCAAGGAGTGAAAAATGTTGCACGACAAAGACCAATATTAAGATTACAGCCAAGTGTTTCGACTTTTTACAGACTGTCAAATAAAACATTGGAGTACACAAAATGTATGTTTTGATGAGGTGACATTGCCAAAATCCCAGGAGAGCCTATTAGGAAGAAGAAGGAATGAAATAAATCCCCTTGCAATTACTTGGTTACTAGGGACTGGATTACATCCTGCATGTAGGCAAAACACAACACAGATGGTACTGAGGGAAATGTTAAATCTACCTTAGCCTGTCACCTGCTCCACTAACTGCATACTGTGTACCATAACTCAGGTTCAAGAAAACTAAATGTATACTTTTTCCACTATTACTATCTGGTCACATGGTCTTCTATGTTAAGAATGGTCTCCCCTCTTAAGAATCTACAAATCTACCTAATCAGGGCCAAACCATTCATTCATTAAGAAAACCCCCCACATCTGTCAGTTTTCATTCTACATCCTCACAACGTTTTCAATAGCTGTTGGTGCTAAGTACATCTGCTGTTTGGATCCTTCTGGAAGAGGCCCTATCAAAAAGCTACTGACACACAAGCCAGTGGTGTATGAGAAACAGCTCTTTAAAAGACGGACGGTTTAAACAGAACCAGGAGTATATTAAACTATCAGTGTCGCAATAACAGTGTAATGTTGCAAAAGTCTATCTGAAGACTGTAGCTCAGGAGGCAGAACAGGTCACCTACTAATCAGAAGGTTGGTGGTTCAATCCCCATCTGCTCCAGTCCGCATGCCAAATATCCTTGGGCTAGACACTAATGCCAAGCTGCTCTTCGATGCATCCATTGGAGTGTGAATGTTAGACTGAAAGCACTTATACAGAAAAAAGTGCAAATGGGCGATAAAAGCTCTAATTAAGAACCAGTCCATTTACCACGTCTTGAGCCACCCCTTGAAGGTGCAGCAACTTATTAAAATGAGAACAAACAGTATTATTATCATATTGAAATACAGGATATATTTATATATTAGGGCTGCAGCTAACAATCATTTTAGTTAACGAGTAATCTATCAATTAATCAGATAAGAAATACTTTTGTCTTATTAATAAAAAGGTCTTTCAGAATGAACTTCTCTTTGGTTTCCATTCTAGAAATTACAATGTTTGACTGCGTACAACATCATTAAAAAAAAACAAAAAACAACTTAACCCTTTGATTGTATTAATGTGCCATATTCAAATACTTTTTTAAAGAAAAAAATTTTTTAACTGCAAAAATATATAAATAATCTCAAGTACAGTCAAAGTCAATTAAACAACAACCCTCAGGTCATTGGCTCAGAGTTTTATTGGCCCATTTACATGAAAACCCATAAAGGTTTACAAAACCCAGTAAAGGTTTTAATGGTGATCACAGGAATACTTTCACTCAACCCGAGCTCACCGTCTCAGTAACCGCTCCGCCTCTTTGCTCTTCAAGGTGTGTAAACTGTGCCGGTGTCATCGTCACCTCTGCCATTGTGTTCGCAGTGTTTTTGTTTCAAACTGGGCCCTGAGCGGGCTTAATGTAGGGCTGGGCGATATGGCCTAAAATCCACATCGCAGTATAATTTGAAGCATGTGCGGTAACGATATATATCTCGATAAATTCTTTTCTTCTGTATACCGTATTTTCCGCACTATAAGGCGCACTTAAAATCCTTTAATTTTCTCAAAAATCGACAGTGCATCTTATGTATGAATTCTGGTTGTGCTTACTGACCTCAAACCGATTTTATGTGGTACACGGCGCTCAAAAATCTGTCAAAAATGTTTTAGTACGATTTTGGTACTAAAAGCCGCACCGCTTGATGGATTGTCGGAGCATTACGGCTACTGTAGTCAGGAGCTTCGCTGAGTAATCTGGGTCCAAAACTCCGTCTGCTTCAGGTACCAAAGTCAAATGAACACTGCGGCATCACTGAGAGTTAAAAACTGTCTAAATTCGCTAGCGACACAGCTGTGTTAGCATAACACAAACACAGTGAAGCTGGAGGATGAACACTAACTTTTTTCCACTCGATAAAAGTTAAGGTGAGGGTTCCCTATGGTTAGGGACAAATGCATGGTAGGATGCTGTAAACGGACCAAACTTCAGTCAGGAGAACAACTGAGATAATCCATCCACAATATGAGGCTAGTCATTAATATACTGCAACAACATGGGAATAGAGCAGCTGCCAGAGGATTCAACATTAATGAATCAATGGTACGGAAGAGGAGGAAGCGTAGTTTTTGGCTTTCCTCATATTCCAAAACGTGTTTCGTCTCTTTGCTATTACTGTCGCCCAGCATAATTTGGAGATGATATTGCTTGCAGCCGCTGCGATGTTTTTGACCGTAACAGGCGCCGCTTGATGTCACCATCAACATGCACTATCGCGGCACAGCGGTATAGTCAAAATCTCTACCGTTGGCCAAATTAATATCGTTTATACCGTATACCGTTTCTACCGCCCACCCCTAACTTCATGTCAGACTTCTTGTCCACACACTGCTCCTAAATACGTTTGTATTGCAGGTCTGTTTTTAGTCACTAATAAAACACTGGCGTTTACACCGTCTAACACATCAATGCTCTACAGAGCCGTGCACTAAACAACGCATCAAAGCAAAGACTTTGTGTTGAGGATTTTTTATAATGGAATCATTCGAATTACTCGATGAATCGTTGCAGCCCAAAGGCAAAAACAGAGTCTGAACAATTCTGAGCTTGAAAGGCTTTATCCTTTAACACATCGGGCCAATCCACGACTGACAGTGATCTGCTGTGTGTTTTTCTATCCAGTTACGCTTTTACTGCATTGGCAGGTATTTGGAATCACTGTCACGTTGAAAAATAAAGCTGTTGCCAAACAGACACTTTTGCATGGTGGATCAAAATATGACTGTAGTCTTCTACATTCATTTTTGATCCCTAACACCACAGGCTAAATTGCAGCCCCAAAACCATGACTGAGCCTCCACCATGCTTTAGATGGCTGTAGATAGATCACGGTTATACCTTCGTCCTGACCTCCTCTGTCTGTCATTTTTGGTTCATGTATAATTTTCTTGTAATTTGATATACTTCAACCTCAACTTGTGCCATTCCATAAAATGACTTCTTGAAAAAAACATGGCTACCCTTCCACTGGGACCAGTTCTTTTGGGTCTTCTGCGAACAGACCCATCTCTCAGGTTTCTAGATTTTTTCCTATTGTTTAAAGGCATGACTCTCAGACACTGTTCATCTGCTGTAAACATATTTTTTTTAGGCCTGACACATTGTCCTTTGTCCTCCACCTGTCCAGTTTCTTAAAAAAAAAAAGTAAGGACACACTGCACACTATGCTGAGATATGCCAAGTTTTCAGCCAGTCGCTCTTTGGGAAGCAATTTGTTGGTTGTAAAATACGATCCGATGACTGTCAAACATATTACCTTTGGAATTTTTCAGGCTACTAACAACATACCTAAACATTAAAGTTTAAAAAAAAGATTATTTCTTTGCTAAGTTGTCTATTATATGTAAACACAACATTCATCCCTTGAATTTGGTGGCTTTTTATGCTTGAAAAATTGATTCAACTCAACTCAATTCAATTTTATTTTTATAATGTAGCACCAAATCACAACAACAGTTGCCTTAAGGTGCTTTATATTGTAAGGTAAAGCCCGTACAATAATACAAAGTTAACATTCATAAGTCAGTGTTGAGTAGCTACAAGCACTGGACAGAAAAGTGAAACGTCTTTAACCTCCTAAGAAACGAACTCTTCCACGGCATGCATTTTTAATTTCTCTTTGATATTTGGGCTGATTGGGACCTGATGAATGTAAAAACAAAGAATTACCAGATTTTTTTTTTTTACCTAATTTTTGTTTCTAAGAAAAATAAGAGCCACATATGAGGATATTCGTTTAAAATTTCGATAGAACAGTAACAGTATAATGTCCTCGTAAGTGGATATCAGGCCCTTGTAGAGCAAAATTGAGTATTTTGGTCTAAATAACCCAAAATGTGATGTCCACATATGTGGACGCAGGGTCCTAAGAGGTTAAAAGACCTTCAGTAGGTCTGGTCGACTATTGAATTGAATTGGATTGAACTGAAAGCCTTCATTGTCATTATACACAGTATAACAAGATTAAAACAGCTCTATAAAGGTGTACATGTGCTTAGCACATTATAAAAAACTATACAGTAATTGCTCAAGACTGCTTAAAAAATTGACAAAGAATGTCTGGTTACGTGGAAGCAAAGCATAGAGGAATGAGGGGTGGCATAAGAATTTTTCACAGTGTTGTATAATAACAGTGAATAACTGTGTAATTGTTTGGGGGTTTTTGCGCTTTTGTACATTTTTTTTGCACGTTTTAATTAAACTACACATTATCTGCTGAAGGAATGGAATTTATATTTGCAACTTGTTTAGCCAAACCTTGCTAACCTCATGAATGAAGCCCAGCTGCAAAGATAAGTGTGGTGGACATTAAGAGTTTTAGAAATGAGGCCGTCAAACAAACAGAAGCTATTCCACCATGATTATAAAAGGGTATTACCTAGTCACATGACTACTTGTCCACACCGTTTTTGGCCATGTTTGGGGCAATTCAGTGTATAAGCAGTAAGTAGATATGAGAACTTACTGCCTGCCTCCATGAAAGTTTCAGGTCGGTAAGTGAAGCCGCTCTCTTGCTCCAGTGGGTTTCCACAGCTGGCATGTTCTCCAGGTCGCTGCAGGTTAATAACGGTTTTCAAACCACACCTGAGCACAGCAGTCCACAAAACAAGTCAAAACAGACACTCAGAGCTGTTCTATGTCTCACAGTTCTTCTGTTTATAAAGTCGTTCATTTTAAATGAGATGTGAAAGAAATAGAATGTACCTTTGAAATTGTTCAATTATGTAATATTTCTCTATGATCTCAGTGGAAGGCCTTGCCATAGCTAGCAAGTTGTCAGTAATCCTATAAGAAGAGAAGATGAAAGGTTGAACAAGTAAAAACAGCAAAATGGTCAATATCAATACTAAAAACTATTCAGTACCTAATACTGAACGTTTGGTGCAGTCCCTCATTTTATTCTATGCCTGACACAAGTTGTTTTAGCTTCTTCTCCCTTTAACTCTACTTCCTTTTGATTGGTTGCCCTGCTCAGAGTCAGAGCTGTGTGGCTGAGATGACAACCCTCACACAGGGTTTACTTAAACATACACTGCACTCATTATTTGAAATTGTGGCCATGTTAATGGCCATTTAATATGGCTATTAAATGTGGCTATTTAATATTCTGCTAGAGGAACAGTACATCTGTACATCTGGCCACTTTAAACTACATGGACACTCTAAGATATCAACATACCAAGATGAGTAGAGTCCCTTGATGGCTTGCTCCTCATCACTCCAGCGAGAGGGGTTCTCATATTTGCAGGCTTTCCCTCCACAGGCCATGGAGCACTGCATGTGACCGGGGATGACATGCCTCAGGGTCTCACCCATCTTGGTGTACTTTGCAGTAGGGACCCTTGTATTGGCTAATGGTACAAAAAGAAACATAAGGAAATTCTCCATTTGCAAAAGAAGATATCAGAAATTGCTACATTTCTCATTTTCTTCAGTGTGGTTACATCTGCTGGTCTTGCACTGGGTGACGGACTGAGGCTGGTTCATGCTTACAGCCGCCATGACCGCGTGGGAGGAGGAGAGGAACTCCAGGGCAGATCTGCACTGCCGCTGCAGAACCCTCAGCAGGATGTCCGAGGCAGAGCCCCTGCGGTCATGCCACTTCACTCTGGCCAACATCTCCCCGGCGAAGGAGCGGCGTCCTTGATGCTGCTGCATCCTATAGTGCTGCTGCCTGCACACCACGGCCAGCGCCTCTTTGCTAACAAAGGCTTCTGGCTCAGCACTTCTGTGCCCATGGTGAATCATCGCTCAACAATCACCCATTGCTGATCGGTTCATCAGTAGCATTTGAAGTGTCACCATGACAACCATCTCCAAAGTCGTCAATGGGAGGTGGGACAGGGGCTTATGTTGTTCTCACACAGTGCGCACACACACCATGTCACAGATCTGAGGCAGGCAGGCTGCTTGTAAAATGTCACACTTGTTTGGTTTTTAAAGCTGTACATCTACAGTAGCCACGAACACGCGGCATTGGTCAGCAGGTACAATGACACACCTTTTTCTGCTTTTGACTGGATCATTATTAACCAAGTGAACTGGATTTAAATATATTCAGCAGAAAACTGTACTGGAGAGCCAGGTGAGTTTCTATTCATATTAATGTAATGTAACCATCAATTATACACAGGATAGCTTAAATGAAATCCTTGTTATTGGCCCAAATCATATTTCCCACATTATATTAATCTAAAGCAATGCAAGAGACATATACATGTATGTCTCTTGTATATATAACACACATGTAACACACATACAAGAGCAATTATGTCTTTGCATCAACAAATCAAACACAAACGCAACTGCTGTAACAACGTGAATGCGCTGGTTAAAATGAAGACATCAAGCTGTGGTTGAAGGCTGCGCTACAATTCATCAGCTAGTCCACCACTAAACTGCATCCAAAAGGTGAAGTGATACTGTGGGCTCTGTGAGTGCATGGGAGCAGCAGGACGGCTGGCTGACAAAAAAGTGAGAGCTGCTTTCACTAGCTGCAATGGATAGAGCCACAACAACACTGGCTGAAAATCTGCCACCTTCATACTTCCTACTGTAATATTTCACAGATCAGTCTGTCTTACAGTGCAACCAGGCAGACATCTGACAGTACTAATAAACTATAACAGAAAGCCAAAAACATTCAGACAAACATTCATATTATTCAATATATAAAATTGCATTTATATTTCTTGCTACTATCATATGGATACTGGAGACATTTTTCTTATCAACTTTAATGTCCAAACTTTGTTTAACTTGAGCCACGGTTAGTGATTCACTATTAGGAACCTCTGTTTTTTCAGCCTGAGCATCACTTTTTAGATATTTAGATAGATTATTTAGATAGATTGAATGGTTGTCACAGCAGTGGAATCGCTTTGGGAAGCTGTCTGTCTTCTTCCTTCTCACTCGGACACTATATAACTTTCTTCTTCTTTCTTGGCTCAGTGAAAACGTACCTCTCCAGGTAACACGTGTTATAAATCTGACGACGATTTGGGGTCTGCACATCTGCAGCCCTGACATTACTAACACTGCCTCCTTACTGACTGAGCTCAGAAATCACACACCACAAACTTACATGACATGGACAAGAGTTTGGCCCGCAGTCCCAGTACCACAGGTGTATGAAATCAAACACCTAGGCATGCAGTCTGTTTTACAAAGCTCTGTGGAACAATGGTTTATTCTAAAGAGCTCACTAAATTCAAGCACGGTAGTATAAAAAGGATGTCACAGTTGGAAAAGTCGGTCTTGTCTTCTCTTCTAGGTATTCCAAGTGGTTTTATTGCAACATTTAATTGTTTAGGACCCACAGCTGCTCAACTTTGCAGTGAAAAATCGCATATAGTTTAAAGAGTAGTGTCACCAAGTGCTGAGGTGCATAGTGCATGAAAGTTGCCAACACTCTGCTGACTCGGTAAATGCAAAGTTCCAAACCTCCTCTGGCATTAACATCAGCACAAAAACTGTGCACTGGGAGATTCATGGCATGGGTTTCCATGGCGGAGCAGCTCCTGTAGATGTAACCTGTTGCTTGTCCAGTGCTTTACTTCACATGGTGCATATTGGAAAAAAGATTGCTGTTACACACTGTGAAAATCCCCAGGCTTGTAAACTCACAATTTATATATTTGCCTCTACATACTCCCAACTATTCTTTACATTATCAACAGTGATTGTATTAAAAAGATGGACCCAGCCACCATTACATCAGCCTCTGATTTTGGACTCAAACATAGTTTTCCGACCACCATATTTGTTTTTTTAAAACTCGAAGTGACCTTTGAATCGACAATTATGACAATTATGAATTGAGTGGCTCTCTAATCATTCAACAAGTTTTGGAATAGCCAGACAACACACTCTCATTTCATCCACCTGTTACATACAGTACACTTTCATTCATCTGTTTTGTGTATAAGAGCAGAGAATAAAATAAGGATTATCTTGATGCTCCCTAAACCTACATTAAAGAAAACCCAACCAGACGTGAAATTCATTCCTAACTCAGTCCTGTGGCATCTCCTTGCCAAATAAAAAGCAGGTGTTGTTCCTGTGTTGTTTGTGTGTTGCAGAGCTCTCCTACCTGCCTCCATTTCTGTGCCAATCTCTCCACTGCGGGTTCCACCGATGGAGTTAGGCAGGTCACTCAGTATGCTGACACCTGCTGCCATGGCACGGGCTGAAAGGTGGGAATAAACATTGTGTCAAACGCAGGTGGGAGGAGAAAAAAAAAATAGCAGGAGCTTTTCTCGTGCCGATAACACAAACAGTGACAAGGTGTGCACACGGATGAGATATCAGAGCGTTGCCTGGCAGGAGAGCCCAGGGGAGAGAGGGAAATGTGCAAACTGAGCCACCGTGTCAGCAGATTGTCTGTCGGTCTGACCACTGCACCTCTGGGAGCAGGTGCATACAGCCTGGGGACAACAGCAGCAGCTGCTGCATTACAAAGTACGGGAATCACAAAGATTACAAGATGAGCACGCCGTAAAATCGCTGCATGATAATTTGTTCCAAATCCACTTCAATAAGTTCCGATTTCTCCTGTTTTACAAGACTGATGACACATTTATCAATTATTCAGGTGACCACATCCTCCTTCTGAGCACCAATACCTTACTTGAACATGTAGCCTGATATCACAGTTGTGCCACACCAATCTGCCAGAGTGTCGATTTAACTTCGGGGACCAACCATCTCTCACATTACACCCAGAGCTCTAATAGGCCTTCAACATTGTGTGCTAACCACTGCTGCAGGAGTGAAACTCTGCACCTTCAAAGCTCTCTGCCTCAGTGAGAACCATCAAAAATTAAGCAGGGTCACTGTATCGCACATGCTGACTTTTTGATGGGCAAACGATTCCCTGACCTTTGACTTTTCCTTCCTCCCTGAAGTTAATGCAGAGAGCTTAATCAAAGAGCAACGAGGCTCCAGGCCAGATTTACTAATGGCCCTAATGGCCTGCTTTTTTGACACACAAACATACACACACAGACACACACCTACCTATCTATCTATCTAACTACATATATAAACACACAGACACAAACACACACATACATACACATTATATATACATATATATGTATATGTGTGTGTGTGTGTGTGTGTGTATATATATATGTATGTATATATACATATATGTATGTATGTATGTATGTATATAGATATATATATACATATCTATCTATCTATCTTTCTTTATATATATATACATATATGGAGAGAGAGAGAGAGAGAAAGAGAGAGAGAGAGTCAGCTAAAAGAAGAGTGAATAGCTCAACAAGTGTGTACTAATGATGGCTGCACGTTCACAACCAAGTCTGTGATAAGCTGTACAACACAAGTTCAGCTTTGAACACATAACAAAAAATAGCAAGCAATCTTGTGAACATAATGTGCACCAACAAAATGTTCAAATCATTCTAACCTGTCTGAGTTTTTTCAGAAATAGCTGAAAATTTTGCTCTTATTTTTCCAGCAAAATAAGTCACAAGGTACTGAGTAGTGATCCCACCAGTCTTACAGTTCTGTCAGTCACTGAGCACAAGACTCATGCGTCCACCAATTTTTTGTGACCACGTGGACTCATGTCTGGTACCAAATACACATGCACCCTACAGGCAGACTTCAAAAAAGTGTAACAGAATCTTCAGGACTTTGAAAAAACTCTGGTGCATCCAGCAGTCTGTGTTTGTGAGGCCTAAAATAAGTATTTGACTAGTACTGCAAACAGGAAGAGTAAACATTCAGGCAGCCGCTTCTGTCATTTAAGAGATTTCAGTCCCTTCAGGTTTTCTTTTTTTAACACATTTGGAAGCAGGCCACGTTTAGGACAGTATTGTTCAGAGTAACACTCCTAAAGTCTCTGAATAATTGACAGTGTAAAGTTATAGCCTGTCTTTTTAGTATGACACAGGCTGAAGTGCTTCCAACTTCAGCCTGTGTTTTGGATAGGTAAGAAGCCTATCCAATCAGTTCAAGACACTGCTGGGCTGGAGCCTGACACCGCTTGGCTTTGTTTATAGGAAGCTCTCGATAACAAGCTGGTGAGTGAGAAGCTGTTCTTCATGACCAACGTGACGCATGTGTATCAAATATTAACAGTTATGTGAAACTGATCTAACGGAGCCACTGTGAATAAATCTCTTCACTCAACAGAGTATTAGGCACAAATTAGCCAAAACGCCTCACGCATTTGTGCCGTATCCATAAGCTCCTCTGGGAGGCTGGTGTGTTGGTGGACATGACCCAGTGTGTGAAAGCTGAGCGTTATCAGCTAATGAGTGTGGGATGTGACAGTCGCTTCCACTGAGTGCTAATAAAGAAATATGGCCCACTAAATGGTTTTCCTCACACCATGTTTCAGTTATGGTAATGTGACTGAACTGGAAACAAGTCAGCCAACAGAGTAAACAGCCTCCATAAGAATATAGCACAACTGTGTGTCTTAGTTCATATATTCGTCTTTTCTAGTGCACTGGCTAACAACTGGTGATTAACAAATTCGGTTTCATAGCCTGGCCCCCTCTCTCTCATCGCTGTGTTCAGATCCTAGTTTAAATGTGAAGTTTGAGTGTGCTCTCCATGCCTGTTGGGTTGTCTCCTGCTTCCTCTCACAGTCCAAGAACAAGCATGCTACACTATATTGTGAAATGTATTCACTCAACCTAAATCATTAAATTTAGGTGTTCCAATCACTTACATGTTCACAGGTGCATAAAATCAAGCACCTATGCATGCAGACTGCTTATACAAACATTTGTGAAAGAATAGGTCACTCTCATGAGCTCAGTGAACTTCAGCATGGTACTGTGACAGGATGAACCAGCTTTGAAATTTCCTCACTACTAAATAGTCTACAGTCAGCTGTTATTGGCATTATGGAAGTGACTGGGAATGACAACAACTCAGCCACGAAGTCGTAGGCCATGTAAAATCACAGAGTGGGGTCAGCAGATACTGAGTCACATAGTGTGCACAGGTCCACATCCTTCTGCTGAGTCAATAGCTAAGACCTCCAAACTTTGTGGCTTTCAGATTAGCTCGAGAACAGTGCTTAGAGGGCTTCATGGAATAGGTTTCCATGGCTGAGCAGCTGCATCCAAGCTTTACATCACCAAGCACGATGCAAAGCGTCAGATGCTGTGGTGTAAGCCAAGCCGCCACTGGACTCTAGAAGAGTGGAGATGTGTTCTCTGGAGTAACAAATTCAATGGATGAATCTGGATTTGATGGTTGCCAGGAGAACAGTACTTGTCTGACAGCATTGTGACAAGTGTTACGGTTGGAGGGGGGATTATGGTGTGGGGTTGTGTTTCAGAAGTTGGGCTCAGCTTAGTTCCAGTGAGAATAATCTCTTAATGCTATAGCAAGACATTTTGGATGGTTTTTGTTGGAACAGTTTGCAGATGACTCCTTGTTCCAACATGACTGTGCACCAGTGAACAAAGCAAGGGCCATAAAGACATGATAAGTTAGTTTGGTGTGGAAGAACTGAACTGGCCGGCACAGAGCCCTACCTCAACCCGACAGGACACCTTTGGCATGAACTACAGACGAGACTTCCTCATCCAAAATCACTGTCAGACCTCACAAATGTGCTTCCGGAAGAATGGTCAAAAATTCCCATAAACGCACACCTAAACACAGCTTCAACTCTTCTGGTAAGGAATGCCTTACCAGCTGTTATAGCTGCAATGGGTGGCCCAACATCATATTAAACCCTATGGATTAAGAGTGGGATGGCAGTCAAGCTCATATCTGTGTGAAGGCAGACAAGTGAATACTTTTGGCATTATAATGTAGGCTAACTGGTGATTCAAAACTGTCTGTAGGTGTGAGTGTGAATGTGAATGGCTGCCCATCTGTTAGCCACGCAACTGATTGGCAAAGGTGTAACCAGGGTGTAACCTGCATTTTCCCCTATGACAGCTGTGATAGGATTGACCATATCATGCATGAAATTACAGCACAGCACCACGCTGCTGAAATACAATGTGCTTGTTATAAAGTTGTTCACAAGAATGAACCATTTTGTGGCGCAGATTTAGAGAAAGGTCTTCAATAAAGTATATGAGCAGAATAAATTGATGGTTTGCTATTATCCAGTTTGCAATTTTTGTAGCCTCAACTTAAGTGCTGCTGTATGATCAGTTTTAAGGATTATTATGAATTATTATTATGGATTATTATTTATTAATTTTAGTCACAGATGTTACTTTAGAGCACAGGCCAACTCTAGAGTAGGCAGACATTGTTCCAGATCCAGATCTGGACCAGATGTCATTCTTTAGCCACCCAGACCTATCGCTAGATTTTGAAGGACCATTTATATTTTACCATGTGAAACTTTTCCTTTTTCTCCTGTTGAGATGGTTTATATGTAAAATGTAGGTAAGGAAAAAGAAGAAACCGGGAAACTTTTTCAAAAGCGCTATTTTTTTAAATTTATGAATGCAAACACTATTAAAGTAACACTTAACTTAAAACAACTTAAGTGCTTTCTAGCTAACATTCACACTAGGGCTGCTCAATTACGATCTGGGTTTTCAACGATCATTAAAAATGACTGAGCCGATTATTAGCACCTCCCTCGTGCTTTACTCTTGCGCTGCTCCGTGTGGCAAATCGAGCGCACCTCTTTGCATTTCGAACACGCGTCACAACAATTAAGAGGACCCGAGGGAAGCTCGGAAAGCTCGGAAAGCTAAGCAGAAGTTATTTGGAGAGGAGAGGATAATGGCTGCTGAAGAAAGAATGCCGTTGGTTGAAAAGTGAGGTAAAACGACTTCAGTGGTGTGGAAACCAATGTTCCCTCTAAGCTGCGCACGTGCGCAATTGCGCACTGCTGGCACGGTCTCTGAGCGCAGAAAATCTGCGTTGCGCACAAAAAAAATTAACCTGAATTGAAATTAAAATTAAAACTTCAACAATTCTGTTTTGCAGTGTTAGTCAGTAAGTGACTGGCTGCTCCTGTATGGGATTAGAACGATGCCATCTTATCCCATAGTCCTGCCAATAATGCGATTCATATTCGTATATACGCAGCCAATCAACGTCGCTGACAGGCTATGACAGCGTCCTTATGTGCCAAGAGCACCTGGCTGCAGCCACTGGGGAGCGCCATATTGCGACCTCCACAGTAACCGGAAGCACGTGACCTCCACAGTAACCGGAAGCACGTGACCTCCACAGTAACCGGAAGCACGTGACCTCCACAGTACCCGGAAACACGTGACCTCCACAGTAAACGGAAACACGTAACTTCAGTTAAATCGACTTTGACAGCGAAAACTAAATTGTATTTTTGTTACTAATGATGCTGCTGATAAATAAATTTGATTCTAAGTGTTTTTAACCCAGATTGTTAAAAAAAAACACTTAGAATTTATTTATCAGCACCTTTCGCGGACTCGCTGTTTCGCTGATTTTTTTTTCTTCTTAACAGCACATTGTTTTGTGCGTTCTGATTGCTGTAGACCATTGTCAATCAATCTAGTGCCGTGTCTTCTGCACAGCAGCGGTCCCCAACACCGGGCCCGTTTGGTATCGGACGCGAGAGTTGAGGTTCGGGTGTGAAGTGTATGATTTTCAGGGTTTTTAATCGTTAAGTCGGGTTCCCTGGGTCTTTTCCCGTGTTGTAGTCGTGTGTCTTATTTTGAAAGAACTATTTACGCGTTACCATAGCGACCAGAGAGCATTAAGAAGCAGAGAGGAGGATGTTATTCTCAATGTTGTTGGTGCATTTCAGGAGGACCCTGCTAATAAAGTTACACAATCACACAGTGAATTCGCATTTATTATTATATTTACAAAATACCACCGTTTTTGTCTTTGTATCATTTTATTTTGTTGTATTTATCCGCGACACCTTAAAGGCTGGTCCGTGAAAATATTTTCTGACATTAAACTGGTCCAGGGTGCAAAAAAGGTTGGGGACCGCTGCTGTACAGTACATAATGAGTTTAGTTTGTCGAATTTATATAAATCTTCGATCGCTAGCAATGTAACTCTTAAGTGCTTTACTGTATGTTTGTAAGTTTTCTCCCCGACAAACACAACAATGCCGACGAAACAAACGTTTTGCGCGGTTTGATTTTATAATGGACTTGTGTTTCTACGAAGGTTTGAACTTTAAGAGTGTTTAAACAAAAGAAAAAAGTGTGAAAATGTTCGTGCCTGTCTGAGGAAAGTGTATAAAGCATGTAGTGAGGGGTTTTACAGTCTTAAAACAGCTACAATAATTGTAAAAAATAAAGTTGGCTCCTTCGCGGATTTCACCTACCGCGGGTTATTTTTTAGAACTCCTGCGATAAACGAGGGACCACAATATTATTAATAGTAGAGTCTGGGACATCTAATTGATTAACATCCACATTGATTATCATGCACTATTATTTTTGTTCAAGGAGAGTAAAAACTATAAAACTCTCTCTCAGCTTGTCCGTTGCCAAAAATGGCCACTTTTGTGTATGTTCACAAAATGCTGTAAAATGTATATTTATTAAAACATTTATCTACCTTTACCGACTTTAAACCGACACTTTAAATTAGCACCAGTTCTTTTCAGCAAAACCAAAATTTTATCTACATTCTGTTTTTTACACTTTAAATGCCAGTTAGGTTATATATTACCAGTAACTTTTCAGATAAAACAATGATAAAGTCCTAATGGTTTCATAAATCTTCGTATTTTATTTTTTCATATAAGCATCGGGGACAAGGCTGTCTTGCAATTGTTGAGGTCACTAGTGTACACCCTATTTCTTCCAGGATCACTCTTCATTTGTAGGTTTTAGTGGACTCTTAGTACTGTGAAGTGATTTTCATGGGACAAAGGCATTGTATTCCAAGATCTGGGAGATTGTAGAGATGAGCAGTGATGCCTTTCTTACCATCTTTCCAGAAAGATAAGTGATCTGGAAGCTGTTAGGCTTACTTACAGCAGTAGCACTTTTTGCATCTGCATAAACTCCAGGACACATTTACTAACAGTGTTTGTTGCTGTGTGTGCTGCAGCTGCAGCTTTGAATTTTTGATAGAGTTAATATTTTGGCTATGGTGTCTTGTTATGAAATGCACAAGAGTAAAAGTGTTAGCATGTGTGTCAAAGCTAAGTTTGACTGGGAAACACAAAGGTCAATAACCTGTATCAACAAAAATTCACTGCAGCCTGTGTAATATTTGATGCGTCATAATTTATTCCCAGTCTATCTTGCAAATACATATTTGCGTTGCAATGTCATGCACAAACACACAACTATTAGATCCTTAAGATCAAACCTGTGTCATTCTTTTGGTCCACTGCAGTGTAGTAGTCAAAAAGAAGAAGTGAAGTGGCCACAAATGGACAGGATAGAGCCCAGAGGGTTAATGCGTAAAATGTATAAAATATTATTAATTACGGGGTAATACATTAATGTTAATATCAACAATAAGCTTTTTACTTTGAAGTTACAAGTATAAACCATGCTGTTACATTTACACTTAAATTTTTTACTATTAGTATGGACATGGAAACAAGTGAACAACATTTTATAATAAGCTTAACTGGAATTCTGTACACTGAAAACAAACAACACATAAAAACACAAACAAACAGCCAGTGCCTTCATCTGTCCATTAAATGTCAAACATCGCATTGACCCATAGTCCCTGCTCGTCAGCACATGCTTTTAAAAAGAGCTCCATGTCCTCTGCAAACTGAAAAACAAAGAGGAAGAAGTCCCTCTACACAAAAACACTGCAGATGACAGGCCAGGCAAACATCTATTGATCTGTTTGAATGCCTCCTCATCATGTGAGCCTTGAAGTTTTTTTTGTAAGAAGACTAAGACCACAGTGAGGGCGTTTCATTTCCATGGACTTTCCACAAGCCACAGTTTCATTTAGCACAGAGGGTAGAACACATGAATGTTCTACCAAAGATTCAGAAAATGGTTTAGATGCTGGAGACATCGAGAGGGAGATGTGGCTCCACAGAGAGTGCAGCGGGAGAGAGGCGGGGCTCCACGGAGAGTTCAGTGGGGAGCAGTCCTAAACGCTGACATGACAATATTTGCCTTGCCATATCCCCACGCTGTATGATTGTCATGTTACAGACAGGGCAGTGAAAGTGCACCGGCATATCATTTTGTCTGTAAGAGAGAAAAAAAGAAAAAACCAACATGTAATTTAAATGTAGTTGTATAGAATCCAATCAGTTTATCTAACAATCAGATTGTACATATTAACAAAAATATCCAAGCCATCCTCAATAATGAAAGCAAAATGGTATGGATCACAAGAGCTGTCAGGAAATGTGGTGAACATGAAAAAAAAAATTTAATGAAAACACACTTTTTTTCTCTTGCTGATGAATGCACTGAACTGTACAATGTGAAAAGCAACATTTAAGTCAACAAAGACACTGCAGAGGTGCTGAAAAGAAGTGCATATTTATAACTTTAACTATGAGGTATATTTAATACCAACATACCTTTGAAAGGCAAAGCATTTTTAATGTGTCCATTTATTTGCTCCTCAATCTTTGCCTTCACAGTAGGGCTGAAAGTGGGGCACAGAGGGCAGTGAAAGAGTCTTCTGCAACACGTGGTGCATTCCTGCAATTCTGGCTTGGAGGCAGAATTCCAAATTGATATGTGCATCTAAAACAAATAGAAAATCAGATAAACACCATATACACATTTAAGTTCAGGTTTTAGCAGAAATAACACGTTACAGTTAGCATGTAAGAGATTTGGGAGAAAATTCTTTACAAAAACATAATTTACAAGACACTTTTATTTGGGACATACGTATATATTGACATATAAAAGACAATTTAACAAAGGCTAACTAAAATCTGGGCAATAAAAAAGCAGTAGAGCATAGAATAGAGAATATTAGTATTTATAAATATATAAATCTCTTTGTGACAAACTTTACAATGTTTTTGCAGGTGGAATGAGAGACATGAATAAAGCGCAATATGCAGTAAATGGAACAATGTGCATCGATGTTACTGACAGTGAAAAGTAGTGAAGTGAATTTGTTCATAACAAGCAAAAATCAAATACGTTTGAAACTGACCACTAAATGCTAACCAGATGTGTCAAAAGTGCACACATTACTAAAGTTTAGATACCTCGGGGGTATGACAGTTGTTGTAACGCTAACAAAGTGCCAACATAATCAGTGTAAGCAAACTAGATGATTCCTAGAATTATACAATTATTAACGGCAAATTTATACATGAAAAACTCTGTCCCAACCTTTACGATCCACTTGCAAGGTTTCCACAGTCGATGATGCACGCAGGAACGCATTTCTGTCGATTGTGGAGGTCACGTGTTTCCGGTTACTGTGGAGGTCACGTGTTTCCGGCTACTGTGGAGGTCACGTGTTTCCGGTTAGTGTGGAGGTCCCAATATGGCGCTCCCCAGTGGCTGCAGCCAGACCCTTCTCTTATGTGCCGACACCGGTGTTCTAGCTAGCAAAGCGGCGTGGCTGATGTGCAGTGAAGCCACGTTAATGACAACGTGTCCAACCATTGGAGATGTGAGCAGGACAGACGGAACAATTGACGGAAAAAGTGTGGACTTTATACCAGTTTTTAAATTGTGTTGATAGGCCACGTAAAACCAGAGTTATGATAAAAATATCTGCAATGTTTTGTTTTCTTCCTGAATACTATCGTTATTTATATTTACTGCGGGAAGAAACGGTAAAAACGGCGTTTTATAAGGAAAACGCTCGAAAGCACTCTCCGCCTGTGAGCAAAACCAAAACCAAAAAACCCCCCACCCTTTCCTATTGGTCGAAAAAAGTACCGTGTCGACCAATCACAAAATGATATGGCAACGTGGCATCTAGTTGTTAAGAAACGGGGGGAAGTTTTAGGAGTGACGGCGGTGTTCTGAGATGTGAGAGATTTGAGACGTTTAGCGCAAATCTTGTGTAGTTAGTGTGTAGTTAGTGTGTAGTTTTGCTGTGTGTGTCAGAACAATGAGGCGGCTGCTGAATGTTACAGGTGTTACAGCAGTGATACATCTCCTGTTGTCAGGCCTGCAGGTATCAGGCTGTTGTTCTCCTTTATCTCATAGTGGACAGAAATTATTTTTTGGAGTGGCACAAATAATTTGTGTGGCATCAGATTTGATGCAGAACAGCTGATTGTTCTGTAAATAGTTTGAAATGTTTATTTAAAAACGCCTTGGCTGCATTAAAAAAAAATAAATAGCTGCAAAAAACTTTGTTGTTTGCCAAACTGAGTTACTTTTTTGAAGAAGTAACTATATAATTAATTGCCCAACATTGGTCATTATATACTGTATTTGGCAGACAGAGAGTTACAGACTCTCTCCCAGACCACAGACTCATCCTCATAATACAAGTCAGAGCTTTATGAAAAAAAAGAAAAGAAAGAAAGTTGTGTTTTCAAAATTGGAGTTCAAGTTATTTTTACTTCCAATAGTGTTAACATACTACACAGGTCATGAACAGGGTTTTTTAAATTTTCATTGTAAGTGGGCTAAAGCAGTTAATTAAAAGTAGTCTAACATAAATGTAAATGCTGTAATTTGATTATTTTAATAAACCATGTAACTTGGATGGATTTGATGCTGGCGTGACCACAGTGCACACGTCTGATGTCGCTCACAGTGGTCCAAGGGACGCTCAGGGAGTTTGTGTGTTCACTCAGACACGTGAAATATTTGAGGGAACATTGGTGGAAACATTATGGGTTCGTGGAGTCAGATGTGGATCAAATATTGTGCAGTATTTTGAAGTTCACTAAACATAGATGTTTACATTTTTCATTTATTTTTTATATTGCAAACATTTCCACTGTAATCAGTATTTGCACACTATTTTATATTATTTTTTGACAATCTTTAAAGCCATTATTCAATACATTGTTATTGTTAAATAAATATCGTCAAATAATCGAGATCTCAATTTCAGTGAAAATAATCGTGATTATCATTTTTGCCATAATCGAGCAGCCCTAATTCACACATAATTATACTCCGATAGATGCATCACAGAGCAACTTGGGGTTAGTATCCTGCCCAAGGGGCGATCGTGGCTCAAGAGTTGGCAGTTCGTCTTGTAATCGGAAGGTTGCCGGTTCGAGCCCCGGCTCCGACGGTCTCGGTCGTTGTGTCCTTGGGCAAGACACTTCACCCGTTGCCTACTGGTGGCGGTCAGAGGGCCCGGTGGCACCAGTGTCCGGCAGCCTCGCGTCTGTCAGTGGGCAGCTGTGGCTACAATGTAGCTTGCCATCACTAGTGTGTGTGAATGTGTGTGTGAGTGGGTGGATGACTGAATGTAGTGTAAAGCGCTTTGGGGTCCTTAGGGACTAAGTAAAAGCACTATACAAATACAGGCCATTTACCATTTACCAAGGATATTTGGCATGCAGACTGGGGGAGCCAGGGACCGAGCTACAGCTACCCAATTATTAGAGTTCCTCCAGTCCATTTCAAAAAATGATTATAAGCATTGTTGAAATACTGTTGAATTGTACTTTCTGTTATTTGACAGCCACTATATACAGACACTAATACAACTATTGGGCTACTTCAAAGTCCATTTCACTGAATTAAAATGCATGTGGAACGATGATATTTCAGACCTTTATTTAATGAAATCATCTCTCATCTCTCTCCAACAGGAAGAGAACATACAAGTCAACAGAGTGCACAACTAACCTCAGGATGACAAACATCTCAATTCACTTTCTATACATTCCTTTAAGAAAATACAACCTGATAAATGAGATTTTTCACTTATACATGAAAAACACGCTAAGAAAATGGCATGACACTTAAGTACCTAAGATAAGCTTTTCATAATCCCCCTTCAGGACATTAGTTTCAACAGAGCAGATCTATGTCAAAAACATCCACTGTCACATTATTAGGTAGACTAGTGTGCGTGAGTTATACTCTAAGGATTTTCTTCACCTCATAATATTTTCCATCAAAGTCAAGGAAAGTGATTAGGGAAAGACAAGAGATCAATTTTTTTGGACTGTCTGATCACAAACCTGGATGATGTTCCAAACAGCACAATGCTCAATTTACTGTCAGGCTAAGAGCTGGTGTTCATCCTTTTTCACCTGTCACTCATTAACAAGCTAAACCAGAGAGCTACAGAACCCCAGTGGGACATTTTACTAATCACTTCACACACCCAGTCACTTCTGTCTGGTAGAATCACACAACACAGGGAAAAGTCTGACAGGAGAATTATGAATGACCCCTGACCACCGACAACCTTTATGAGTGAGAGTCATAAATAACACAATTAGAGCCACGGAATGATCTTTCTTGAGGGCAAGTCTGTGAAACAGCAAGGTCTTAAATGTCCTGAGCAACAATTAGTAAGGCGATATACTAGCATTTCCACTGCTGATTATTCAGCTTGTTTTTTGTTTTGTTTTTAAAATCAACAAATGTCACATAATGGGAAAACAATGATCATCAGAGCCCAAAAATGCCACCTTTAAAGGTGCTGCTTGGTCAGATTAAGCACTGAGCCTCATAACATTCACTTATTTGAGGTGTACAATAGGAAGTAACTATTTCTTGCTTGAAAACCAGAATCAGGCAAAACAATTCAGTAGTATCAATATCATTAACTCCCACATTTGCCTCAGTAAGGTGCACATAATATCTGCCTTCAAACTATATTGTTTGAAAGAATAAGTGGGCAATGTCACATACACAGATCCAGAGTCTGTGGAGGAGTTTTTCTTCAGGAAACTTGGGCTGTCATATCATCAAATTGCATTTTGAGTAAGCTTTCAATGGTTTTATCGTCATGTGCGATAAGTGGCCGGTCAAAATTTTATAATAATAACATACATTTCACTCTTTTAACACTGAAGAAATACCGGCTATTAAATGAGCCTGGCATTAAAATGAAGATGAAGAAAGATTTACCGGAGTGAGCACATTTAAACAGAACTACATTCTGTCATTAAATATTAATAACCGTCTGAGCAAACATAGCAGCACACTGATAAGTTTCTTTTTTTTCACACCAACGTGAACATGCTGCCTTCCTAAGCTTTCAAGAGAATCTTTACGCTGACCTGCTGAGCTCATCATCTACCTCCTGCCCTCATTGCTGTTAGCACCCTGATATAAAACGTGGATTTGTTCCTGTACAAACAGCGTGCTGTCAGCGGTTGCTGAGGTTATAGCTCTGATTTCCTCGGTCCCGCTATCAGCGTTAACAATTAACGCTTGGCTAACAGTCTTAATGGTTACATTAATATTATAGTTATGAACGATGCAATTGGCTTAAACATCACAAGCACTATCTTACATGTATCAGAACTTGTGTGAGACACACTGTTGTTTTGGCCAGGACAGACTCCGGAGCGTTGGGTAACGCTGGCCCGGTGGTGCTGATGGTGCAAGATGAGGACTTACCGCTAGCTGATTAGCTTACTCTGCTGTAATAGCTGAAGCCAGCACAGTGACTAGAAAAGGCCCAGCTTACCGTTGTTTGCCTGTCGTCCGAGTACGTAGCTGTCTTTACAATTTTTGACATAGTCGATTCATCTCTTCCAGCTAACAGTCTTATCGCTGGCACGTCGAAAAGCGGCATCTTCTTCTTCGAACAACATCATTTGGTCAGCTAAGTGCAGCTAGCTTCCTAGCTAACTTAGCAACCTGACACGTTGTCGTGGGGAACGATCCAGTTGCGTCACGTGACCACGAGCACCCCCCCTCAATTTGCATTTTGTAGTCTGGTATTTTGTTTATCCAGAAGCTACATAGCCACTGTCCCCAAAGTGAAAACAAAGGCATCTGGGCTCTATTGCGATAGAATTTAAAAAACAAAAAAATAAAAAAAACAATGGAACTGTATAACCGATGTAGAACTGTAAAGAATTTCACCTGTGGTGTAATTTCACAATTATTCATGTAAATTTAAGATATCGTTTTCAGTATATAAAGAACTTAGCAACTAATGGTGCTTAAAATGTAGGCAAAAGAGAAGAAGAGAAAAAACAAACACAAAACAATATTTAGCTATAGTGCTAAGTTGCTTTTGTCTATTTTTTACTCCCCTGTTCCACTATACCTACAATGTAAGTATCACTGGGTACCAGCAATTATTTTTAGCCGTTGAAATGACCGCCTAAATTCAGAAAAATGATATGGTAAAGGTTAGGAGAGCAAAAATCAGATTTCTTTTCTTTGTACAGAGTTCATTCGACAGACACACTGCTGCTTCAGCGGGATAATGGTAAATGGCCTGTATTTATATAGCGCTTTCTAGTCCCTAAGGACCCCAAAGCGCTTTACATATCCAGTCATTCACCCATTCACACACACATTCACACACTGGTGATGGCAAGCTACGTTGTAGCCACAGCCACCCTGGGGCGCACTGACAGAGGCGAGGCTGCCGGACACTGGCGCCACCGGGCCCTCTGACCACCACCAGTAGGCAACGGGTGAAGTGTCTTGCCCAAGGACACAACGACCGAGACTGTCCGAGCCGGGGCTCGAACCGGTAACCTTCCGATTACAAGGCGAACTCCCAACTCTAACAGAAAGATGATCCTTGAGACATCCTAGTGGCTGTTTATTATAGTGATGCAGGTAGGCTGCATGGTAAAGGAAGGTAAGAACAGCAAATACAAACATACAAACCAGCAAAAAGTCATCATGAGTGATATTTGACAGTGACTATGAGCTACCACACAAATCATTCTGAACATTTCTGTAGCTGAACTCACTTATACCCTGTAAGACGTTGAGTTTTGTATCAGTGTCAGCAAATGAAAAATTTGGATAAGGTGATGATGCTCTTTTTATATTAGAAAAATAAATGGACATTGTTTTGGTACACTACATAGGATAAGGTGTGTATACTGAACAGGGACTGTATTGTGATGTTCTTTTAAGTTTTGTCTATAGAAAATCAAGGTCAGTGTGATCAACTGTGAAGAAACTGATCTGCTTCATTGTCTGAAATGAGTGAGCCATTATTAGGGCCCGAGCACTGAGAGTGTGAAGGCCCTATTGTATCTGCTCCGTTTATTATCATTATTATCATTATTATTATTATTATTATTATTGTTATTATTATTATTTCGGCAAATGAATTGGCCTTTTGAGGGTCTAATTATGCTCAAAAACTCATGAAATTTTGCACACACATCAGGTCTGGTGAAAATTTACGTATTTTAATGTCCACAGACATGTCCAGGGAAAATTGGCTCAGTAGCGCCACCTAGAAAAATGAAAAACGCGAGCCCCCGGTGTGGGTATGACCTACATGTAAGAAAGTCGGAACACATATCTAACGTTAGGAGATGCACAAAAAAGTCTATTATGGCCATGTCCTAAACCCAACAGGAAGTCCACCATTTGGAAGTGAAGGTGACATTTTGGCTCTAATTTTGCCATCTCCATGCCTCGAACTTTCCTTGGGAAATCCTCCTTGGGATTTGGTCATATAAGCTTCATATTTGGTCAGTGTCAACTACACACCTGGGCCATGTTAAATTGCGGCGCTTTTGACTTTTCGGGATACGGTGAGGCGGTGGCGCCACTGCGAATTTCGATGATTCGCCATGAAAATCTTATCGTCTCTCGTACATTGTCCGATCTGGACCAAAGAGCACACATATGATAAGGCTCCAACCCTAAACATTTTTCAACTGCCATATTTGACATCAGGGACAGCGCCACCTAGTGGGAACAGGAAATGACATGTTTTACACTTTAGGGTACAGTATAGTGATGGGTGACATCTGCAGCCTCAAATTTCTCCAGGAAAGCCTTAAGGAGTTGGTCTTGGGTTACAGCGAAAACTGTGACTTTTCGCGAAAGGGTGTGACCCCAGCAGCATGGCGAACTTTGATGTCTCGCCATGAAGAAACAAATTAGTATAACTCAATGAAATCCAGTCTGATCAGAACCAGACTTTACAGGGATGATGTCAGACGTGCCCTGAACAGATTGATGTGCCCATTGTCAGGAATACGCAGAGCGCCACCTAGTGGGAACAGGAAATGTCATGTCTTTCATTTTGTTGTACTGATTTTCACAGGTTCATCGTGGCCAACTCAAAAGCGGTGAATATCACCTCATGATGCTTCAGTGAGAAAATTGTGACTTTAAACTCAACGGCACACCCTAGTGGCAACGCGGTTCACCATGAACAATGAAGTGGCTTTTGAGAGGCTTGGAAAGTTTAAGAAGTCTTGAAATTTGGAGCACACCTCCAATGTAATGAGGACTTTCTCGTTATGTGATCATTTTCATTAAATAGCGCAAAATGGCTCCACAGCGCCCCCTACAATATTTCAAAACAACAATCCCTGCTCTGTGTTTTATGTATGACTCTGAAACCTGGTAAGCTTATAGGAGATATCAAGATGTACAAAAAAAGTCTCTTGGAGCAATATCCCAAATCCAACAGGAAGTCAGCCATTTTAAAATTAATGTGTAATTTTGGCGACATTTTCCCCTCTTTTCAGGCACTGTTCTTTGACGAACTCCTCCAAGGGATGTCATCAGATTGACCCGATCTCCTGTGTGTCGAATCTAAAGACCTTTGTGATGTTAAATTGCGAAGCTTTTTACGTTCAGGGAAACGGGGTGGTCGTGGCAGCACGTGGAGTTTCAATCACTCGCCAAAAAGCAGTAATCTGCTGTCACTCAAAAACACAATGTCCAATCTCTCCCAAAGGTCGCAGGCGTGATGGGACTCGAGCTCGGAAATGTTTGTTATGCCATTTGTCAGTAATGGTTAGAGCGCCACCTAGTGGGACGACTATAATCATGATTGAATGAGATGAAATGTTAGCTGGTGGTTAAATGCATGAATTCCATCAATGTGACATCAGATCGGACGTGCTGGTTTTAGGTGTTGAGCGTGCCTCGACAGGCGGAGGGTGCGAGGGCCCTCATAACACTGCTTGCAGCTTTAATTAAATGTTTTTTTCTCAAAAAATTTTAATGTTTCTTCTCATTTAGTGGTAGCATATTGTTTGTTAGAACTCGCCTTGTTTTTCCTAAATACTATTTATTAGTTTGACTATGTAAAGATTCAAGAAATCACTCATATCTTCACATTGTAAATAATGAGCCAGACCAATTAGCTAGTTAGATATCTGAATATGGTTTAGATTACTTTGTGCACTACAACTATAATATTGTTCAGAAAACATCATCTGTATTTAGTTTTTGCTTTAATAAATGACAGTTGAGTGTGTCGTTCTCTGAAAATGAAAAACAGTGAAAACTTTCCATCAGAAAAGAACAAAATATTCACATTGGGGTTTTTTTGTTTGTTTGTTTTGTTTTGTTATTTTTGGTGAGAAATATGTATGTTAAGAAAACATACAAGGTGAGGAAAGCAAAACCTGTGTTTGTGACTGTGGAGAGCAGCAGTAGAAACATCAAAAGGTAGGAGGTGCTTTAAGCATATGGTGGCTTGAGAAACACGCAATACAGAAACCTGACATGTCACTTGTGTTGTCAGTTATGTATTTTTTCTTTATTTTTACTGCAGAAACGTTATCAAGGAGCATAATCTGCAATCTCCAAAATGACCACCAGGGGGAAGTTGTTACCCAACAACCTGCAGTGTGCAGAGCTGAATCATTATCACACTTTACCTTTGAAATAGCATCAGCTCTGATCAGTACGCTGCCACACAGAGTCTATTTGACAGGTACAAGGATCTGTGAGAACACAGAGCACTAATCTTCTGACCTGGTGCCTTTATGCACATCGAGCAGAGCTCTCGGGAATTATCATTCACACGACTGTGGATTTAAGAATGCGAACTGAAACCAACAAGTGGTTAAAATCTTTTGCAGATTATTGGATATTCAATACGCTTATTGTTACTTCCTGATCATTTCTTTTGTTGTGGTGGATGTTTAGATTTTCTGTTTAGAGCTGTTTACGTATTTTTTAAAGAGAGAGAGAGAGAAAGAAAATCTGTAAAAATAATTATCATAGCTGTTTCAGTTAAAAACTTTCCAGATATAAAAATCATCAGATTAAAAGGCATCAGAGTAAATAGAATTATATAATGTTAAAATATATAATAAATATAAATGAATAAATACTACTGCTACTACTACTACTACTAACAATAATAATAATAATAATAATAATAATAATAATAATAATAATAATAATAATAATAATAATAATAATAATAATGATGATGATGATGATGATGATAATAATAATAATAAAACACATTTTTAAGTTTTGGAAAACTCTATGCCTCACAGTGGTATGATCCGTTAGCTATTTTTCCCTGTTCTTTAACTTAAAACAAATGCTATGTGAAACACTGTCCTTTACTTCTACCGCTCTATCGAATAAAACACAGTGCGACCAAGCTCCTTTAAAAGCCGCTGAAGCTGTCCTGTGGGAGGGTTTTCACCATTTTAGAGAAAAAATAGTGAAAAATGAAGATGCCGGAGATGTCTCACCTCAGCGATGAGACAGGAATGATTTTGAATCATATCTGCGGCATTTATTTATTTTTTACATTCATTGCACCATATTAAAGACACAGCAGTGGAGAAAATGAGATGAATTTCATTTATTGATTATTTATTGGCAACAGCGTTACAGCCAAAAATTAATGCTTTTAATGCGATGGCCTAATATGGGTAATAACCAACAACAGATCGCTTATGAATAAAAAAGTCTATCGCATTATGAAAAAGCATCACATATCAAACATTTAAGAGCTCTCTGTTCCATTTTCCAGTGTCACACTAACTGCTCCAAGTCTCCAGGCTCGTGACTTTAATAACATATAAAAGTCACTTGCAGGCCCGTCCTCTCAAGTCCTTATTTTCTTCTCTTTTGCATAAATCCATGCAGGACAAGTGTGGCTTTGCATGTAACTTTGGGTCAGCGAAGGCAGACAGCACACAAACCCTGAGAAGAGGTGGAGCTATGACGAGACTCTTAAAACCCGAAGCTTATTCCTCAACTCACTGCCAAGGTGACGAGCTCCGCTCCTGACAAATAGCTCCGAGCTCCACGCTTCACACGCAGGGACCGGGCATGAACGCGGCAGGATTGGGGGGTTTGGGGTCAAAAGTTTGCTTTCGGTTCCAGATTTCTGCTCCACATGGGATCAAATCTGGACAGAAGTAGAGCGTAAGAAAAAACAAACAAACAAATAAAAAGAAAGAAAAGAGAGAAAAAGAAACCAGGAGCCGCAGGCGCACAGAAAAAGTCGGCAACCTGTACTCAATACTTGCCTTGATCCTAAATCTCAGGATAACTTTGCCCACAGCGTTGATCTTCGGACTACAGCAGCGCAACAGAGGGAATATGAGTTCCGGCTTGGGCCACTGAAAGGGAGTGATAATCGGTGAACGCGCTCCGGTGACCGCACGGCCAGATTATGCAGCATCCTTTGGACATGGGGGCGCATTACTATCCTCCGGATGTTCATGCAGACCACAGAACTCATCGCTACAGGAGTTTCATGATAGAGGAGATCCTCACAGATCACCCGGAGCACAAAGCTTCGGCTCCGGCCGGGGAGCTGCTCAAATTCGGAGTACAAGCTCTACTCTCCGCGCGGCCTTTCCACAACCAACTGGGTAAGGCAAAAGATGAATGAGTCTTTCATAGCGGTGTGGAAAAAACACACCGGGATAATACACGCATTAATATTTAATACAATAGCGAAATATTCAAAGGGAATTTAACATTTAATTACAAATGTAGGCATGGGGGAAATGTTTCCTTTCCTATCGCTGTTTTTCAAGTAACACTGTAAACAAAAAAAAAGGCAGGCGCTTTATGAAAATGAATTACTGTAAAGTTTTTAAATAATGGATTTTATCTGATTAGGAAACATAATATAACATAAGAAAGAAAAACATATTAGAAGCTTAAATGAGTTAAAGTGTGGATTACCCGATGAGATTCATGTTAATCTTAGCTCTTCTTTTGATGAGCGCTCGGTGACGTTATCTGAATATGATGGATGAATATCTAGAAATAATAATAATAATAATAATAATAATAATCATTATTATTATTATTATTATTATTATTATTATTATTATTATATATTCAGTTTAGGGTAGAACTGCTTTTGCCTTTTTTTCCGATTTGAGTCACAGAACGAGAATGACTAATTCCTTACCGGATTATTAATAATAATGTCAGGGCTCTTTAATATTCACATTAGCTACTCCAATTTTTAAAGCTTGAAGCTGTGCTTTGTTTCGTTTAATGCTCACATCATGTGACCTTTAACCTCTGAAAAAGAATATAGTTTTCAAGGGGGCCGGCAAAACATGTCTAACGACAATAACACAATAATACAGACGCCTTATTCTCATCTTCCACGCTTATAATGTTTGGTATCAGAAATAAGTGGAACTTAATCGTATCTACGTCATTCATGCTTTTCTGTCCGTGTGGCAGCAGCGCTTTGAAATCTGCTCCAGCGTGTACGTGCTGTCACATGCGTCCTCTGCAGAAAACACACAATATTAAAACGACTTTTCGTTTGCAGGGAGCTCGTTTAGCCTCCGAGAGCTGCCTAACTTAAACGATCAGGCAATCGAGTTTAAAGGTCCATTTGTAGTTTACGTAGTTGCTCCCCTTGGGTCCCCACTCCTCGAAAACAGCGAGTAAATAAAGCCAACTCGTTTTGAAATCTGCTCCTCATTGCCGTGGGTAATATGATGTTTCCTTTCACCGGCATGTTCACAGTGCTTAAAGCCGACCAGACGAGCCTCCTAAAGTTCCCCATGTCCCCGCTGTCCTGCTCGCTGGGCTCCCCGCTCCTGTCCGCGGCCCCGGGCCTGCAGGTAGGCGCGGCGTCCCACCACCTGCCACTGGACCTCCACCTCCGCGGGAAGCTGGAGCACGGAGCCGACGCCGGCAGCAAGACCAAGAAGGGCCGCCGCAGCCGCACCGTGTTCACCGAGCTGCAGCTGATGGGCCTGGAGAAACGATTCGAGAAGCAGAAGTACCTTTCTACACCCGACAGGTGCGCAGGAAACCGCCGAGGATAAGGGCGATAAAGACAGCTGCTTTCTTGGGACTTACTGTAGGATTTATTCCGCCTCAGCCTGTAACCTGCAGACTGCCTCACAGCACTGCAAAGCTTCTCTGAAATCACTAAAATGATGCTAAATTCATGTCTTTATGATCTGTTTCCTATTTGCATTGAAACACTGAGTGTGTGTTTAAACGAACGAACCTCGTGCAGTTTTTAATCAAAAACTGCTGCTTTAACCTGGCTGCTCAAACCACACCTGAGCGCTTTCACGGTGGCCGGTAGTGGTGAGAGCTTCCATTTGATCTGGGTCGTTCCACCTTTAGAAAGCTAAAGCGAAATGAGGCTATTACAAGCTTCAACAGGTAGCAATAAAACCTCATTATTATCCTTCTGTGGTGACTTGATGAGGTCTTTGGAAGTGTGGTCCACACTGCTTTTTTCTTCTTCTAATGATATGTTTGATTTTGTGTCTTACAGAATAGATCTCGCAGAGTCTCTCGGTCTGAGTCAGCTCCAAGTGAAAACATGGTACCAGAACAGGAGGATGAAATGGAAGAAAATTGTAAGTTGGCTGGCGAGACTACAGTCTGTTTAACATGCAAGCTCAACGCAAAAGTAAAGACATACTTCTGCTTTCCATTCTTTCCATTCAAATGCAATTCAGCGGAATAAATTCAGTAGTATTTTTTTTTGGCGGGGGGGGGGTCGTATTGAATATGTTGGTGTGTTGCTTTGTGAAGGACGCCAAATCACGTGTATGAGTCACCGTCTGTACTCTGAGGCTAAAACCGAGTTTCTCCCGCAGGTGCTGCAGGGCGGCGGCCTGGAGTCCCCGACCAAGCCCAAAGGTCGCCCTAAGAAGAACTCCATCCCCAGCAGCGAGCAGCTCTCTGAGCAGGAGCGATCCACCGCAGAGGCTGACCGGCCAGATGGCTCCAGCTCCCACTTAGAGAACGCTCAGGAGGAATGACCGGCCTCTTTATCTATGAACCTGTGGGACGCTCAGAGTGCCTGAAAAAAGGGGGATTTTTTTGCTGGACCGTACGGCCACCTGGTGCGAAAAAAGAAAAAAAAAAGAAAAAGAAAAAAAAGCCCTACAGAAACCAAACGTGCACGAGGCGACATCCTCCAGCAGCCCGGCGTTTTTGTGGCATTCCCTCGTGATGCTGCTGTTGAGGAGGGGACTCAAATCTTTGCAGTAGGTCTAACTCTTTATATTCTAAGGATCAGCTCTCACTTATCTGTCCTGCATTCCCTTTGTGTAACTTTGCATTTGATTAATTATTAAATATATTTTCACTAAGGCTCTTCTCCGTTTATTGCAAAGGTTAAAGATAAGCCTTTACTACAGCGTGGTGTCACCGGCCCCGCGCGGCCCTGTTCACACGCGCCTAACATGGATATCTGCACATTCAGACAAGCTCGCAGCGATTCCTCACATAGCTCCAGATAAGAGAGACAGGGGCGTGAAGGCGCTCAGGTTTAGGAAAAGTTGCTCTTGGGCCTCTTACCTGTGTGTCCTGCTGTGGTAATGTCATGATTCCATGTAGCGGCATTGGGGGGGGTACAAAATGTGTCTCGTTTTACATGAAGTGTAGGATATCAGGTCCGTTTGGGTGAATGCCAATGCCGGCGAGTATGTTACAGTATCGTTAGCTTGAATTTATCTTGAACATGTTAATCAGAATATATAAAAGCTAATAACTTGACAGATCTGGACTGCACAGGAAGAACCACTGCGAAGTAATAATAATAATAATAATAATAATTATTATTATTAGTAGTAGTAGTAGTAGTATTATATTAGAAACCAAAGCTGAACGATAACACTGAACAGACAAAGGTAAATACATAAGTAAATACATAAAACAAAAATGCCGGAATATATTTAAATGTATATATATATATATATATATATATATATATATATATATATATATATATATATATATATATATATATATATATATATACACATGAACTGCTGAACACATTATTACTTTAATGCGTAGCTGACCAGCGAATTATTTTGAATACGTTTTCTTCTTTTCTTCTTTGTTGCTGTCACGTCGCTTTCGGGGACCTAATCCCGTATTTTATAAATGGGCTCCCTGTTCATTAAAACCATACATTTCCATGCATTTTCTTGCTTTTTCAACTGATCAACCTGAGAAAAACAAACGCTGAACCGCGTCTTTAATAAAAAAAATAAATGGTGAGTTAGAATTGAGAATTCCGCCTGACATTCGTCGCGCTCGTCGCATTAAACACTCTCAGGCTTCACTGCCTCTAAATACAAATGCTACATGAGTATAAAAAAAAACAGTATTTTCATATTATTATTATTACAAATTATATTATACTGGTTAATATATCAGGTTCATTTTTTTTGACTCAAAGTTTTAGTTCAAAGACTAAAAAAAAGACTAATTTAAAATGCAGAGTGAATGTGGAAAATAGCACAACAGCCACATTTAAGTAAAAATATTAGCTGGGTGGTTAGCTAAAAGTAAGATAATCAACGAATAACAGATAAAAAGTTGAAATAACCGAAGCAGTGAAGGGTGACATAGGGAAATTGGTTATTGATGAAATATGCAGTTCACATAGCTCTAAAATAACTAAAAGTAGCCAAAAGACAAACATATATTTAAAAAAAAAAAAAAAGCATATCCTGTAACAAACTACAATAAGTGGATAAAAAGCTAAAATCAATGCAAAAGTAGCTAAGCAACATTTAATAGCTAAGCAACCAGTCAAATAGCTCAAAAATGGCTAACTGTAATAGATCAAATAACATTTGAATACTGTAGGAAACAGCTAAATGTAGTAGATGAACAGGTAAAACTAATGGATAAAGAAACAAAGAAGAGTGGTAGAAATGTGGCCTAGCTGAAATGGCTAAGCAACCAGTTGAAATAAGAATAACTAAAATGGGTAAAAAGTACAAGATAAATAGAAATAACAAACATTACTGGTTTAGGAGTTAAATATGTAAATCCTACTGAATAAATCCTAGCGTAAGCTTATATCTATCTATCTATATCCATATCTATATAGCTACATAAATAATTGTAACTTCTATTGCACCATAAACAGTGGATATTAAATAGCCTACTTTGGAATGGAAAAAAATACACAACACTGTTTGATCTGATGTTATTAAATGGATTGAAAAAATCCTATTCAGATTTGCCTGGTAGCATGGATGAAAGGGTACTTTACTTGATCTTTTTTGTGTGTGCTATGATAACGCTGTTAGGGTATATCATATTTTTATTTTATGGAAATATTCTAAAAGTATCTCACAGGGAAGCTCACGTTTATCCTTGGACAAACCAGGACTGTCTAGACTCACACTCATAATTCCATTAGTATGCAGCAGGAACACTACAGGCCTAGTTATTTAAACAATACCATTAAACAGGATAAAATGAGTGGTTTCCTCAGAGATCATTACAGCTACAATATCTTTTTTTAATACACCCCATTTTAATTTGCTTAACAACTTCCCATGTAATTATCACAAAACAGTAGTTAATGACTTAAATAGAAGAATACACTTTTACTCCTTTATACAAACATACATTACAGACACAAAACGTACACACACTCTTGAATGGTTTTACATTGAAAATGCTGGAAAATGACTTTTAAAACTTTTAGTATTTTACATATTCTGAGTCTCACATCTTTTGCCAGAGGGACAGATGTCAGACCACAGATGGTGAAAGTGTACGTTTATAAGGAGTCTGTTTTTCAATTCTATTCAAAACTTTAAAACAAAAAAGTAGTAGAAATATTTGTCGATGTGGCTTATCATTGGAGCGTAATTTTTTTATTTTTTTATTTTAGCATTTATTTTTATGGTAAAAGCAAATCATACTGTGTGCACTAAAAGAGGTCTAAAATGACATTAAAAATAATAGATGGCATGAATTTGATGGGACAACAGCTCACACTTTAGCTGAATTTATTACGCTTATATTCATGCTTTTCATTAGGCTATAAAACGGCCAATTGAGTGTGTAAATGAACAAAGTAGATACAGCTGCAGGTTTTACTGGTGCCTAACAAGTCACTCCACAGCACAATAATATTTTATGCTGGATAAGTGTTTTATTTCATTAGATTTCATTAGATTAGATGCACATCTGTTTGTTCTTCAGTCTTGAGTTTAAGACATTTGTCAAGAATCAAATGCAGTGAGATAAATTACTGTCATGATGAAGCAGTGTCAGTGCGCCTGGAAGGGCAAAACTTTTCTTTCTTTTGAAACTCATTAAACAAGGACAACACACAATATACTGTAGCAACATATATGTGCTTATATTTTTTAAATATATATATAACAGGTATATTAGAGAGACACTGACACCATTTGAAAAAAATATTTTTTCAATAGCTTGAAATACACATCAAAATCAGCCAATCACAACTCATCAGCCCCCACTTGGACAGTTTAAACCACTGTCTAAAAGTATGGCTTGCATCAGAAAACATATGCAAAACTGCAACTTGATCAAACAGTTTGTTAAAAAACAAAAAGAAACAACAACAAAAGCAGCTCAAACAACTGGAATAAAAGGTCAATAGTTTGCAAGTCGACCTATTTTTGTATACCTGCTCCTGTTTTTAAGCCAACTTTCACAAAAACTCTCTGGGCCTGATGACCTTGAGATGTTGCCCTTGGAAGAGCGTGGGATCAATAAGCAGCTGGATCATAATGTTGCAAACACCAGTGCTCGTGTGTGTGTGTGTGTAGAAATTGCTGTAAACAGAAGAACAAAGCCCAAAAGTCGAGCTCGTTTACTTCAAAGGAAATGTGTCTTACACCCTGTCGTCAATGTGAAAATTAAAGGTCTGAATCTCCCAGTTAAGATAAAAAACACGAACATGTTTAGCAGTTCCAGAATCCCCAGAGCTCATATCAACACACATTATACTTAACGCTTTCCTCCACAGTGGCCACCCCTCCAAGCCTGCCTGCGTTTCTGTAAGTTTAGGGAGCGTGGCGCAGACGCTACGTGCAGCTGTCGGTGTGCTGCATCACACTTGCTGGAGTTGCGGTGGAGAACTTTTAGAAGGGTGCCACTGTTTACAGACACATTTATTTACTCTATAACTCACCGATTTGACAACGTAGAGCAAGAAAGTCAAACTTTTCAAATCTCCGCTGGCCTGGTGACGGGGAGGAGGAAGACTTATTGTGAGTGCTTTCATTCAGAGTGCAGACTTGTTCGCTGTGGAGCTCTTACTCTCACGGTGAGGAATTTTTTGAATCCTCCCTTCAATATAAACTTGCCATTGCTTTACATTTCAAAGGCCTTTGTTATTAATGAGAGGATATATTAATCAGTAACCCGAGCGCCATTATTATGTAGGCAAGCCCATTTCTTCATGGCTATGATATACATTACAGTATGGGATTCTCATTACGTCGAAAAAGACCCACATACTGAATTTATGGATGGATGAAATAACTGTGCAAGTGTAACCTATGAAAGCTCATTCTTAATATTATTAGTTAGTGTATTAGTTTCACTCAGTTGATGCCTCTAAGGCTTAATAAACTCTCTATATTCATTTTTCTTTGAAAAAGATGGAATCCAGATTCCTGCTAATCATCTGGGATGTTTTTTTTCCAAAGGGCACCTTTCCTTTACATTGTAGTCTCAGTTTTCAGTTTCACCCAAAGATCCACAGCTGACATGGACATCTGCAATCCCCCCTCCGCCATTGCACAAACACACACACCGCCACCACAGTCATCATCATCACCAAAGCAAATGGCTAATCAGTCCTTACCCGGGATGTCAAATTTATGTCAGGGCCTAATCATATGCAGATTAATGACAGGTTAACCTAAACAGCAGAGCTGAGGTTGGCAAAAAGGTCCCAGAAAAAAAAAGGAAAGAAAAACACAAGCACATTTTAGAAATGCATTTGTTAATTTATACATGCTGCAAGGTGAATGTGTGAGGTCGCCTCGGCTCCACGGTGCAGATTAGACCCAGAGCGGACTGGACGACGCAGGCCTCGTCCACGTGCACGTTGCTCTCTCCTGGGCTTTGAGAGGGGGCCGAGTGTTGGACAGCAATGACTTCCGACATAAATTACAATCAGGAGGAAGAGTCGGCTGCCAAGAATCTGCAAATTCGGAACATCCATACAATTTAATCATTAAAGGGACCCTTTGTGGTGGCACGATAACGCTCCGATGCGAGCAATGAGAGGTTGACCCCAATTTTTATCAAGCGGGTGTTTATGGAGTCAAAAGGTCCGTGCTTAGACGCAGCACAGGCTTGGGGGTCTTGGACTGAGGGGGTAGGGGGAAGTAGCCGCCCCGACCACGCACAGGAGAAATTCTCCACGATTAAAGAGCCCCTGATTAATCTAACGTATGTGCCAAAACTGCACATGCGGCGTATGATCCCAATTAGCCTGAAACCCAACTCTGTGCAGGCCCAGCTCCACATTAGCTCTGCCATTCTTCTCTTTGTTTTCACTGGACGCTCCCTGACAACATGCCTGTTCCACATTACATCTGCTGAGATAATTCTAACTGAAGGATGTTGATATTGATGGCAAGATATGTTGTTGTATTAGTCAATATATGGACTGATAGAAATGCGAGCGGGCCGCTTGGATGGTAAACAGTGAAGAAGCCAACACGACTCCACTCTGTGATAGGACTGCCATTATTTACAGATACTCTCATAGTCATTAGGCATAATGTTCTAAATATGAAATGAAGTAATTACAACATGCTGCTGTCAGTCGCCAGAGGATCTGACAGTTAACGATCCAGCATTCACATTACACTTGGAAATGATTAGTAAATAAAAAAGGCAAATTGAAAAAGTTTGTAAGATAACACCACGACCACAGTGGAAGCAAATGAAATTGGTTTTATCCTCTCAGTTTTCTGTGTTGATGCTGTTGGGAATCTAGACGCGCACTGCAGAAGTACAGCATCAGTTGATACAAAGGTTTTTACCTCTTAACCCCTTGGTTAGATAGTGGTAAAGTCAAAATAAACAACCTTCTGGGAAGAATTTGGTGTCCTCACCAGCAGGCCCAGGCGTGATTTAACAACAGTAAATGATAAGCTTTAATAGCTCTTCTCTGTCTAACAGTGACATGATAAGTCATGATAATTGACCTAGTGGTTAATTATTATTTTCAAACCATCTGTGAAGATTATCTGGAAAGCAGAAATTAGTGATTAGAAAGCTTTCGAAGGTTTTGGTTAATAAATAATGTGTAGCATAGATGTAGGTTCATTTGAGCATGTGAGGGTCCTTCCCTGCAAAGGAATGTCTTCATTCTGGCATTCTGTAATGCTTTGAAATAACTGTTCTCACTCTTAATCTTCTCCCTGCTATGTCACTATGAGTCTCCTTCCCTTTTTTCCACATCCCTGATTCCAGACATGAGTTGAAGGCTATGTCTGCTATCAGGATACACACCGCTACCTTACCTTTGAGTCGTAGCTAAGTTTCCTTCCAGCAAGAAGAACCTTTTTCTTCCGTCCACATTGTATGTTGGTAGTTCAAGCTGGGTGGTGGTGCTAACTCTCCTGTCATCTGCCATAAAATCACAGAAGAAGAAGAGGTTGTGTAAGTGATGTAAGTGAAGTGAACAATGTAAACGAATGTAGAATAACTGGAAACATAATGTTTCTATTTCTGTTTTTTTTCATGTCTTAGTTTGAGGACGGCTGTTGTTTTCATCACTGCACACACATCTGATGTTTTGGTCCACTGCTATTTTTCATTTTCAGTAGACCCTGAAGTCCCATTCTTAAGGTGTATTGTTATTTAGTCTGTTTCTCTCGCCCGTTTTTATCGACCTGTAAGTTCACTACTTTGGATCAGTCTCACCTCTCTCATCAGCCTCATTTACTGCAGCACAAGGCAGCTGTTTTTGGTGGAAAAGCTCTAAAACTTGACTGTCCAACTGCAAATGACAGCCAAAGTTTTCCTCTAATCCCAGTGGATGGAGGCAGGTGGCAGCCCACCTGAAGCCTGCTTTTGTACAAGAGAGTTATTCCTTCCTTGTGCTCACGTATGGGGGAATTGTTGGTTTGCTTGACCCTATCAAAAACAAGCATTTAGCAGGAGCTCAAAACCGAGCTAAAAGGATGGTCAGAAGACTCCAAATGATGTTATCTTAGTTTCTGATGGCTTGTCGAAGTTTCCCACCTTATATAGTGATATTTGGTGGGTGCTGTGATAAACCTTGTACTCCTGTGATCATGGCTGTTTTACCCAAATATCCTTTTAACTTTAACTTAATCCTGCTTCACAAACAGTATTCCCATGTAGCTGGATTACCCTTTTGTAAATAGCGTTTATGTTAAATTCACTTAAGAGAAATCAGAGTTAATCCCACTAGAAATAGGTAAGAAGTCACATCGCTTTATAATTTCCTCTCCATTAACCTCTGAACCTCAATGTCACTGGCAACCCAAACTAGGGTTGCAATGTTCCCCCCACTTTTATAGAATTTAATTAAATTTAACAGAAAAACTGTGATGACAAAATTAATGTCCAAAACTTTATTTTTAAAGTTTAAGCCTAATGTAGACAGGCTGCTGGTAACTTGTTGGATGTTGAGAGGTGAAGAAACTATAAGTATTACAAAAGATGGCTTAGCTTTCCAGCAATTAGATTCCTCATATGTCACAGAAAGGTATTATTTACCTGCATTTCTCTTAGTAACATGACTGATCCAGCCGTCACAGTGTAAACATATACTGTAAATTAAAAAAAAAACAAAAAACTAATTTGATGATTTATTTCCTACGCCGTTCTCTAATCACTTATCCTGGCAACGAGCTGCAGTCACATTAACACATGGTGCGTTCACAGACTCTCAGCTGTACAAAATAGCTCAGAGACCTCCATTCATTATGAAGCTGAACTGTCAACACTCTGAGGCGGGAACATGAAGAGAACTGTGGGGCAACATTTGCAGTTTAAAGTGACGGGGGAATAAAGTCGTCAGTGTTTCGCCCTCCAGTATTCGACTCGTGCCAGTGAATGGGCACTCACTCAGGGCTGCAGGCAAAAATAAACGCTATTTTCTGTGCGCACCCAGACTTCAGAGTCACGTTCTCATAATTCAGAATGACCACTCGGAACATTCTGGCTTCCACATCCATCTGAGGGGAAATTATTTTTCTGGGGATATCATTTACTTTACTTCCACTCAATCAGAAAATGCGGGTGAGAAGTAATAATATAAGTAATAAGCAAGTAAGCAACAGTGCAGAATATTTTATAGAGCCCTTACTGGCCGGTATGCGTTAATCATGGCTGTGTTAGTATCACCATATGCTCGTCTAACAGTGTTTATGGTGTTGTGTGTGTGACTGAATTTATTGGAATAATTGGTTCATTTCAATTTCAGATCCAAGAAAATTCAAAAGAACATCTAAACAAGTCAAAGCGTCTACACCCCGACTGCAGCTGATAGACAAAACGATCATTCCAAAGATCATTTAATCAGATTTTGACTTGTCGGTCCTACCATAAATAATAACTCACATTTCCTCCTGTCATCATTAACACTAGGTTAGTAGTAATTACAAAAGGAGCAAAGGACTAATTGGCAAAATTCTATAAATAGATTCTGACTGTTTTTTAATGCATGACTTTAAATCTGTGCTCTTCTTGGCAAAAAAAAAAAAAAAAAAAAAAAAAAAAAAAGCTATGCTACGTTGATAAATGGCTGTTCAGATTGGAAGACATGCTTAAAAAGAGCCAAGTGTAATATCATCACCACCACCCACAGTATATTTCAGAACTAATGGCGATGTGCTAAAGTATAGCTTCCTCCTGCAGGCGTCAGGTGATTTCCTGTGGCTCAGCTCGCAGCTCTCAGCCACGCAGCTAAGGCGAGGAGGCATTATAGGACATAAACAAGACCACATCAGCGCACCGTCTCACCCGCCATGACGATGCTCCGTTCTCAGCCCACGCTGCCCCTCCTGCTCTCAGCTCTGCGAGCACAGTTTGTAGGAAACGTCAGCCGGCGTGATTGATTTGAGATGGGCGATTCCCTGACTTCATGCTTGTATAAAGCAAGACAGCTGTTGGGAGAAATCAAATTCCTGCAGGAGCTGGAGGAATTTTCCATCTGTTTAATGGAGTCAATGCCTTTTGCGAGATGAGTAAATAAAAAAACATGTCCGAGTTGTGGCAGAAGGTCAGTGAAACCCTCATTATATAGCAATTACAGCACAAAACCCCCTTTCCTTTTAAAATCCAGCTTGAAAGTCAATCTCACTTTCCAAAAGTAAGACATGACAGGGCAGCAATTTAACTTTGGTACAGCTTCAAGACTTACAGAAACCATGGTGCAAAGTAAGGGGCTGAGCCTCCTAATAAGTTTGTCCTTCACAATCACCAGATCTTTTATCTTTTTCCTCAAATACCTGCACTCATGAAATGATAAATAGTTAAATGTTTAATGGTTTCAAATGTTGGACTGTTTTCCTTTTGAGGCCCTCTCCCCCATAAAGTATACAAATTACAAATGTCCTGGAAGTTTGTCATTTCTTTCCAAGAGCTGTTTGGACAGATTCTTCACTACAAGCATATTATCACAGCATGGCTGTGTGGAAACAGCTTCACTACTCATTAAAGCTTTCTATAATTCATTATATGTCGTATGTTCATATGGTGAGCTTCATTTAGATGCAGCTGATAGTCTTAAGAATTTCTTCTCAGGCTAAAAGCAGCGGCCGTGCAAAAGCCCTCTGTGACTTAAGTAATACAGATTATGAAAACAGATGAAACCCAAGAAGCGGAAACTTAGTTTGAATAGCAAAGAAACACTGTAAGAAAACATTAGAGCCTTTAGCGCTACTGCGCTTTTGATTCTTATCATTCAGTAGAACTCTAGTGGTGGCACGCAAAGCTAAGCACAATGTGTTTAGCTGAGAAAGTATTATCTTGAGTTATATTGTTATCTTAAGTAGTTTAGTTGAGGTTCATGTACTCAGTGCAAACAGGTGGGTCTGAAGAAGAAGCTCCTCTGAACACTTCATTCTCTGAAGGGTTGTTTTCTTGTGGAGGAACAACCATCCATCTGCGTGCGTCCAACACGGTCTCCAAAACTGTCAATATATTGGATTCTCAACTTTACATTTACAGGAAACATATTTTGTCTAAAATAACAATAGAAAAAACAAAGTTCAACAGACTTTGTAAAGTCATCACAGCTGTTTTAAATATATAACTGCCTTTATGCAGTTATTATATGTATTCAATACACATTGGTTTATAAGTAATGTTACAGACCTGCTTCACTTACAGACCACACAAATGATTCAAATTCACCTGCTTAACACCTGCATTAATTATGACTGGAGCAAAGTAGGAAGTGAGGGGTCTGCATGGACTAATGGGAATAGTAAGCCTTTGCCCAGCATGAAAAAAAGTTTTTTAAAAAAGTGATAGTTATTAAATATATGTATATATATATATATGTATATATATATACACAACTATTAGTAAGTATTAAGTGTTTATAGAGGAGGAGGTTATTTAATTTTCAGTTTCTTTTCACAACATAAATAGTAAGCTAAAGCTCTAAGCATTTCACATTTGTGCTGACGCTTTTCAATTGAATGGAGGGCAAAACAGTCCGAAAATTTAGATTCAGGAATACAAAATGCCATTTGACTAACAGAACACTGAAACAAAACATCGCAATTGTTTTATTTTATGCTAAATTTTATAACAATGACCTTACTACATTCCAAGAACCAAACTGTATTTCGTATATGGGTTTACTACATTTAACAGCAACCACTTGTATGTAACATTTCCATTTTTATAATAATAGGGACATTTATTTATTTGTTTATTTGCATTGAATAAAGAGGAAAAATGACAGAAAACAGAAATCTAAGATCTGTTGACAACTCATGAGGTGATTTTGTTTATTTGGGAGGTTTAAAAGCTGTTTTTTTCATGATTTTGCTGATATAATTTCCTCACAACATAAAAGCAACAACAACAAGATCATGTACAATAATTATATTAAAACTGAAGTTGCTTATCCAACCAACATTTACTTAAGTAGTAAGAAAGAATTCATGTTTTTTTTCTATTGCTTTTAGTCATTTACAGTAAATCAAATCCTACATTATGATCAGAAACTTCTTATTGTGCCTTCTGTCGCAACAGTTTCTTTGCTACGAAGAGCTTTAAATAACTGCAATGAAATATTATACAGTATATTAATGTGTGCCTTTGGAAAAGCATCGTTTTGACTTTAAAAGCAGAAATGCTGGTCCTGAGTCTGAAAGCCACAGTGACAAAATAAAATCTGATAAACCACTTGGAGAACCACTGGCTACTGCTCCTTAAGCTTTTTGTTTTGAATGCATGCTAATAATAACTAAAGGCAGCACTAATAGCAACACAGATTAAAGCTGAAATAGGACTTTTGTCAACTCTGGTTACATCTTATTTGGACCAAAATGGCTCAACATTCAGAGAAAAGTCCTCTGAAAGACTTTAATAGTAAAATCAACATGAAACATGTTTTTCCTTTCTGACAGGGGAAGACAGTGATGATTTATACATGGGTGCAAACATGTCTGTGAATGAACAAATTACTCCCTTTACACCTATTATAAGTGCAAGAAATGTTATAATTTATAATATTGTGACAGCTTGACTGCAGCTGCATCATATTATTGCAATTATGAGTAATTCTGTAAACTAATGTCAAAGATATAAGGAAGAAAATGCAGATCTGGCATTGGTCACAATCAAGATTTATTTTTAAGGCTTTCAGGCTGCAGCATTACAACATGTCACAACAACTGGTTTCTGAACATTAAATGGATTCCACAGCTCTACAAGAACTTGAAAAAAACATGCACAAAACAATCTTATTCTCCAATATCCGGCAATTGTTTTTAATTTTACAGCCTTCTGTTCTGTGTCCAATCCTCTTTTATTTGGTTTGATTGCAGCCTGTTGGAATATTCAGTACAGATTAAAATAGCAGAGGGGCTTGGGTGGTTGTCGACTGGAAGACACAACCGTAGTAATCTTCCAGATGTGCCTCACATGGCTCTGGAATCAGTGGGGAAGTTTCCTTGCAGGCCTTTTGTGAATTTCAGAGAAAACAATCAGAAACTCCTGGCACAGGAACTGTAAGTAATTCTATGATGGCCTTGGAGACAGTAACGAGAGGTGACAGTTATAATCAGCATTGTATAGCCGTGACTAGTGGGGAGATACGTGAAAGAGATTCCTTAACATAGATGTAAAAGAGCTGTATGGAAAACATGCTAGATATGACTTGAATATAAGTGATGGATCTAATCTCCAGTCATGGCTTTATGATCTATTCATCAGTGCTTCTAACTTGAGACGACTACCCTCCAAAATGACATCTGTTTATGTTCATATTAAAAAGCCCTTTAATGACCTCAGTAATTACAAGCCTTGTCTTTTTGTTGAGAGGATAAAGGAGAATAGTGTGATGTAGCACAACAACAAAGGAGGAGGTTGGGGTAGATGGCGGGTCAGTAAAACGTTGCACTATAATACCTGTTTGTTTTTCCTACAGTCTGTGCTGGTTTATTGTATTTAAAACAGTCTAGTCATTCTCTGTTCTAACTCTGTGGTAACCAGTGAAACCATCATGACCAAGTATTTTGTGGTGCAGCCTAGCAAGCTGTACATATTGTAGATATGTTTGCAATGGTTATGGGTTTTTTTTTTAATGAATTTAGCTCAATAACCCTGTTATACAAGAAATATAATAGTGATAGTAACAGGTGAGACAGTTGGCAACATGTTGGTTTGGAGTCATGGTTGCACTCACTCGCTTCTCTAGTTTTCTAATCATTAGAAGGCTAAAGCTTGTTAATTTTCCCACTAATGGGATATGCTCATGTAAATTATATACAGTAGATACATTACAGGCTAGTAGACCTATTTGTACCCACAACTCCTTTCCAAGCAGGAACTTCAAGCAAACCTGCAGTTGCTCTAATGCCCCACTGCGGCTGTCCTCAAGAGTGGCTCAGTCTCCACAGGCTTTTATGTTGAAATACCCAAAAGAAAAAAAGTTGTGTTTTCTTTATGGATGGTTACCCCCTTCACTGGCTCTTCAATATCTGAACTGATGTCTCACTGCTCGTGTTGTTTTTTTGTGAACACATTTGAACACCATTGAATAACCAATTGAAATTATAAACATAAGATAAAATAAATTGGAATTATCATTTAATCCACTGTGCTCAAGCAGTTTCAGATGGTTTCTTGTGGTGGCAATAAAACATTTTATTGGTTTTGATCTTAATATAAAACTTTTTAAATATTTTAAATAGAAACCAGCCATGAATAGTTAGAGTAGTTCTAGCTCCAGGGTGACTCCTGAAGAAACTTCCTGCTTCTGGTTAACTGAGGATGAAATGTCTTGGGTCAAAGCACGTTTGAATAGCTTTAAGGCAGCCTGCGACACAGGTTAACATTGAGACTATTTTATTGTTGCAGTCAAATCAGCATGGATTCTCAGTCAAGTCTTTGTCCCTGCTGCCTTACCACCTTCACCTTTAAGTCTTACATGGACATGTCTGTAAAGGAAAAAAATAGAATAAAATGATACGGTGCTTAAACTGGCAAAAGATTCATGACCTGTTAACACAGTGGGGGGCAAAGTCCGATATGCCAGTGCATCCTATTAAACCCAGGCAGGGTGTGCATTAGGAGCTGGTTCTCTTAAACATACTGATCAAAATATTAATGGTCCCTTATAAACACTGTGCCTTTATCTGACGGTGATTTACTTTATAAAGACCTTAATCCAAGAGCACAGAGCAGCTCTGCTCATTAGTAGTGGCCTTTAACTCACACTCCAGGATGACATACACACAGGTGGACACTGAGCCCAGAGTGACTATTCTGTTTATGTTATCTTTTCATAAGCTCTGTTTGAAATTTGTCAGACTGCATCACTGTTTAACCATATGCCAGTCAAACCTCACATCCCCAGATGGGTGCCTTTCTGCTAACCCTGCCCAAGGCTGTTCAGCCATACAACTTTTCTCCTGCATCCAGAGCACAAAAACACTATGCTGACTCAAATTTCCTTTTAAATGGAAGCGTATGCTGCCTACATGCAAAGGTTTAGTTCCCCCCATGATAGCTGCAGAGAAGCTGACAAGACAACACTGTAAACGTCTGGTTACAGGAAATGTGTGTCAAACGTGCAAGCATGTTGTCCTGCTATAAACCTACACAATCAAGTGTAGGTGAAGAGTGAACAGTGAGGTGAATTCTCAAATGTATTTTAAATGTTGCATTGGCAACTGACAGTCATATAAACAGACTAGTTGGCTGTGAATCACTGTGAAAAAAAAACCAAGTACACCATTACTGCTTTCATAGTAATTAACAGAACGAGTAGCAGCCAGGTGCTGCTAATCAAATGTACTCAATTAACTGATTTCCAGCAAGTTTGACCATGAAAGCTGAAGTTTTGGCAGCTTGTTGGTCTGGAGCATTCAGGTGTGTGTTAACACAATGCCACAGTCTTTCCAGAAGTGGATTTACAAGCAAAGTCTCCCCAAGGTCACATCATGCAAAGTATTACTTGCATGATTACTTCCTGTTCTCTTCTCTCTAAACAGAACAATGCAGCACAGGTTAAATCTGTAAATCTATCTGAACAAACAACAAGACTTCTGCAACAGTGTCCTTTGGACAGACAAGACCATTATGATACAATGTGATGTTTGGCAAAAACAAACGGAGCAAGTCCACCACATAATCACTGTAAAGCACAGCGATGGAGGGGTAATGATCTGGGCCTGTTTCAATCTTGAGCTCTTCTGTATACCAAAGTATTCTAGAGTCAGACATGAGACCACCTGTTTGGCAGCTAAAACACTCCAAAAAACTGTGTTGTTCAATGGTATAATGATCCAAAGCACCCCAGAAAATCAACAGCAGAATAGCTTAAAAAACCCCAAAAGAATCAAGGTGTTGCAGTGGTATAGACCAGCGGTCCCCAACCCCCGGGCCACAGACCGGTACCGGTCCTTGAGTCACTTGGTACTGGGCTACGAGAGTTGAGGCTTGGGTGTGAAATTTAGTTTTCAGGGTTTTTATCGATTTTTATCATAATTTATTTTTAATCATTTTTATCATTAACTCGGTTTTGGGTCTTTTCCAGTGTGTTATGAATAAATCTTCTTTTTTTTGGTACCGGTACTGGTTTTATTTTGTTGTATTGTTAAAGGTCGGTCCAGGAAAATATTGTCGGACATAAACCGGTCCATTGGACCGCTGGTATAGACCAGTGTCCAGAACTCAACCTGACTGAAATCAGTTAAGTTATTCCTACTATGGTGGTGTCATTGGGTGTACTTAGTTATTCACAGGACTCTTTGAAAACTTTATTTCTCGCATAATCACATTGTGATATATATGCATTTTGTTCTACTTGCTCTTGTCTACTCAATTCAAATGCTCAAATGACTTTCTTCTACAAATCCTCATTCACTTGTTTATACATGTGCTTTTTTCCTCTGCTAATACTCAGTGTTAGGTTAACGATACTGAACTCAGAGTTCAATATCATCCCCAAAGGATATTTTGACATGTAGGTTGAGAGAACCAGGGACTGAACCACTGACCCTTTGCTTAGTAGACAATCCTCTCTTGTTCTTGAGCCACAGCAGCCCACAATTTAAAAAGAGGTCTCCCTCTCAATTGCCAAGACATACTTAAAAGGCCATAATCATTGGGATTCGCTCTCTGATATTATAAGGTTTACCCTACGACTATAGTGCCTTGAGGCAAGTGTTAGACTGCTTTTGATATCCTTGACCACAATATTTTACTTTAGCGATTAGAAAACTGCAACACAGTTCCTTTAATAGGAACTGTGTTGCAGTGTTTGAATCATATCTACATTAAGGGAAAAATTATTCGAACCCCTGTTGATTTTGTAAGTTTGCCCACTAACAAAGAAATGATCAGTCTATAATTTCAATGGTAGGTCTTTTGAGCAGTGAGAGACAGAACAACAGATAGAACAAAAAATCCAGAAAAATGCATTTCAAAAAAGTGATGGTGACTATGGTCCCAGCTGCCTTGAGATCATTGACAAGTTCCTCCTGAGTAGTTCTGGGCTGGTTCTCATTATCATCGAAACTCGAGGTTAGATCTTGCGTGGAGCTCCAGACCAAGGGAGTTGTTTTATGGTTCTTCTATGTTGTCACTGTTGTCACCTTCTCACCTGATGGCTTGGTGATGGTCTAGGTGACCCTTGTAGACCAGTCCAGCCTTTTGTACATCCACAATCTTGTCCCTGACATCCCAGGAAAGCTCTTTGGTCTGGGTCTTGGTGCAGAGTTTGGAATCTGTATAGATTGATTGTTTCGATGGACAGCTGTCTTTTATAATGTCAGGTCGTTACCTGTATAAATACACCTGGGAGCCAGATCAAATACATATTTCCTTCATGAAAATGTGAATTAATTTAATTAACTTTTTTTGAAATGCATTTTTCTGGATTTTTTTTGTTTGCTATTGTTTTGTCTCTCACTGCTCAAATAAACCTACCATTGAAATTACAGACTGATCATTTCTCTGTTTGTGGTCAAACTTACAAAATCAGCTGGGGTTCAAATATTTTTTCCCTGACTGTATCTGACAGATTCCAGTTTGTGAGTCTTCTTCACACACAGAAGTTATTCATGGAGTTCCACTGGGGTTCGGCGCTGGGACCAGTACTTTTTACTTTATACATGCTTCCCTTAGGCAATATTACTGGATAACACTGCATACATTTTCATTGCTACCCAACTTTGAAGCCAGTTTATGCAAATCAACTGGTTAACCTACATGCATGTCTTAAAGACATAAAGGCCACCTGTGTAACACAGCTGAACAGAATCTAACTAATTAGGGAAAGTAAAGCTGGACAAGCGACTATCAAAATAAAGCCGAAATTAGCAGGAAAAAAGAGCAGGAAGTCACTAACACTGAGACCAGGACTAATACATATAAACTTGAGACAAAGACAGAAAATAAATACAGAGACTACACTGGAAAAACAGAACAGGATTAATAAACCTGTCAACTAAGCAATAGAGATACTAAGGGCATAGACAACAGGATCATTATAAGCCCAGGAACATAAATATAACACTCTAACCAGAATACTAAATAATATAGAATACAAACCAAAAACACACAATTATCAAAAATACAAAATCTGAAAACCCCAGATATCCAAGACCCAGCGATCATGACACTTACAGACTTTATTCTCCTAACAAACACTTCACTATCAGACTGGCTTACCTGTGGTTACTACAGTTTTCAAAAGTAGAATGGGAGGCAGAGGCAGAGGCTTTCAGGTCCCTCTACTATGGATCTAGCTCCCAGTTTGGATTTGGGAGACAGACATTCCCGGCATTTAAGATTAAGCTTAAAACTTTATTTTTGACAAAGCTTATAGCTGCCCTCCCTGAACCTGTTTTAGTTAGAGGTTGTTCTTCACTGTCACAAAGTGTGGCTCACAGGGGGATTCTGCCTAACAGGCAACTGTTGTTGTGAAAATGGTACTATACAAAAAAGCTAAACTGAAGTAAATACAACTAGAGGGTCCTTAAAAAAAGAAACACATGAAATAAAATAAAAATATGCAGACATTTAACTCAATAAAAACAATTTATTAACACATAACCACAAGAAAAGATCTGATACTATTAGGATATTTTTATAATAATAATAGTAAGACATTGAAATGCAGATTAATAATCAGTCTTCAAACGTTCTTAGTCCTGGAGGGATTTGCTGACAAAAGGAAAATAAATAAATATAAGTAATAAATATAATTTGACCAGTCTTAATTGTTTGTTTTGCTAGTTTTTCAATAGCTCTAAAAGTCTTTAGGTGAATTTCCATACAGCATTAATGGCAACCTCAGAAAACATCTAATCTCACATAGTCAGCAAATATTTGAAGTCTGTATTGTTTGGTTAAACTCTGGACCTTTCATTACTAAAATTATTTGTAATAATTGGATGCTTTTTCAGTGCAGGCCAAAATGATGGTGAACGTTGCCTAAAAATTTCCTGCCCCTGCATTTATCTAAAGCTCTATAATTATGCTCATCATTAGGATCACTCATCAGACAATTTTGGAGGTCCTACAGTGAAATTAAGATGTTAACAGGTCAATTGTTTTAGGAAATGCAAAGAACGAAAAATCATCCTTAGTCACTTGATGTTTTTACTTTGCATGCGGCATTTAGGAATCGACTTTCCCCAGAAGACTGTCAGAAACAAGCTCATAAAGGCTCACTAAACTCTGTATTTTCCTTCGGAGGACACACTAGTTGTGTTGTTGCACTAAAAAAGGACCACAAATTAAGGCAGGAAAATGCTAACTGAAGCTAACTGTTGTCTACAGCCGTGCACCGTGCCATTTTAGACAACTGTGAGTGCAGCTGTTTGAACAGATGTAAGGCAGAGTGACTCAGGAATCTGTTTTGAACAATCATCCAAAGATTAAGGACGTTAAAAGCAATTGCGAGCCTTTGTTTTGACAAGCTGAAATATTCCTCAAACATAATATTTACAGCAGACAAGCATCTTCACACTAGACACTAGACTGCATGGATGAGCTCCGTAAGTGCCTTGCATCAATTTAGCCTTGTAATGTCCAAGTTGGATCTTGAGCTGTACTCTTGTCATCAAAGGCCATAAATAACGTGAAACCTAATGTGTTTCTCTGTTGCCTTCTTCTCTGTTATTGTAAGCGTTACTGGATCTAATGATAGAGGGGCCTGGCTGGCGGTATCAGCCCCAGCTCCCAATCTAAACACTCTGACAAAGTGCAGGTGTCCGCAGCCTCCTCTGGCAACTTGGTGGAAAACATTAGATTGGGGCAGGGCTTCCTTTATAGTTCTTAAATGGAGGTGCAGGTCAAGGGCTCCCATTCATGGCTCTGATCAATACCGTGACCCCAGCAGTCTGCCTGGAACAGAGAGAGAGGGAGAGAGGTGTAAACCAGATGCTGACCGATGACCCTCCTGCCAGACATGCTGCACCTACAAAGGAAGCCTCTGATGGATGGCAGTTCGAGATTACTCTTTTTGCATGTTTGTATATAAGAATAGTCATTTCCCAGCACTTCTTGTCTCCTCAGTATACAGCAACTTCCTTCTTAGGGTTTTAAGGGCATCCATTTTTCAACCACTGAAGTTAAAAGAACGTTGAATACGCGTGCTATTACTGCTTTTGCGATTTTTTTTTACACAGTTAGCACAAAGTACATTTCAAATAAGTTGGCTTTTTAATAAAAACAATTTGAACTCTTTTCTCTTTTAGAATTTATTATGGCAGTCAATGCATTACTGCTGATAGAGCTACACCACCACGGTGACAACGCACTAGCCTACTTAATGTTATGGGACTGAATATTCACTCAGTGGCAAGTTAGTTAAGTGGATGGATGCCCCTTTGCTTTCAGAACCACCTGATTTGTTTTTATTTAACAAGGTGCTGGAAACATTCCTCAGGGATTTTGTTTCACATTGGCATGATGACGTCACACAGTGGCTGCACATCCATGATGGGAATCTATCATTCCACCACATCCGAGGTACTCTACTGGATTGAGATCAGGGGACTATGGAGACCATTTGAGTGGCTGTAGCTCAGGAGGTAGAGCAGGTCATCTACTGATCGGAAGGTTGGTGGCTTGATCTCTGGCTCCTCCAGTCTGCATGTCAAGTATCCTTGGGCAAGATACTAACCCCAAGTTGCCACCCGATGCATCCATTGGAGTATGAATGTGTGTTAATGTAGTTAGACAGCACTAAGTATAGAGAAAGTGCTCGTGAGAATGCGTGTGATTGGGTGAATGTGGCATGTTGTATAGAGCACTTTGAGTACTCCGGGAGAGTAGAAAAGCGCTATATAAGAATCAGTCCATTTACCATTTACCATTTACCATTATGGCATGTTATCCTCCTTGAGGTAGCCATCAGAAGATGGGCACACTGGACAAAAGGGGATGGGCATGGTCACCAGCAGTCCTCAGCTAGTACTAACAGGCCCACACACAAGCCTTAATCATTACAAGGCAGGATGGATCCATGCATGAATTTGTTTACCCCAAATGCATTTCAGCAGAAATCGAGACTTGTCTGATCAGGCAGCTTTTTTCTAACCTTCTGTTGTCCAGTGTTTGTGAGCCTGTGTGAACAGTAGGCTCAGTTTGCTGTTGTTAGCTGACAGAAGAAGCAGCCGGTGTGGTTTTCTGGTTCCTGTTGTGCATTCAGACATGCTCTTCTGAATACCTTGGTTGTAACGAGTAGTTTTGTAAATTACTACCCCCTCCTTATCAGCTCAAACAGTCTGTCCATTCTTCTTTGACCTTTGACACAAAGAAAGCATTTTCATCTGAAGAACTGCTGTTCCTTGAATATTTTCTTTTTCAGACCATTCTCCAAGTATTTCAGGAGGGCCAACATAGCAGCTTTCTTCCACTTTATGATACAAAGTTTGAACTTGTTGATCGCATCTACATGTCTAAATGCACATGCATGAGATATTTGTTAGGTACACCAGTTCAACTGCATGTTAACACAAAGTGTCTGGTGAGTGTAAAAAGCATACATTGGGCACAGTATATGAAAGTTTTAAATTTCATGTTTCATGTTACTTTAGCAACATAAAGTGATACATGGAAAAATAGAGAAATAAAAAAGATAAAGTTATCATAACTTAGCATCAGTTCACCTGCGTATTTCCTTAATGTTAGCTTACAGCTGAGTGACGCAACATGCTGTGACATCTCTGAAAAAAGGAAAATTTTTCATAATGTTTTTAGGTTTTAAAACGACAACAATAAGAAAGACAAAACTCATTTGTGATGAAAAACTTTGGCCATTTTCCCCCCAGATCAAAGTAAAGAAGAGCAAAACAGTTAAGTGCTCTGCCAGAGTGTGACCCAAGTGAGTGCAATCCACTCACAGTGCTTTAGACTAGCAGCCACATTGCCCACGCTTTGTTGTCTACAGTTTAAGAACTTTATCTACCTCACATCCATGGATGTGGGAGGAAGCCATGTAAGCACAGCCAGCGTTTCAACCAGCAACCTTCTTAATTTTTCAAACAAGCAATTTTTAAAAACATTGCTTGTGCTAAACTGACAGGAGTGGACCACTGTTGAATGTTTCAGCCACAATAACGCCAGTTAGCCATTATTAAAGCTTGCTACATGCACTGTACACCACTATTATCATATATTCATCATGACCAGCTACTTATTTTCATTGTACTTTAGCTAGCAAAACAACATTTACCTGGTTGTAGGCCGAAGCATATACTGTTACACTGAATAATAACTTTGAATTTGTAGACTATATCTCTGATATTGCGTTTGCTCTCCACACCTTTGAAGAATAGCAGTGACAGTTAGCTATCAATGTAATCTCACACGTTTGGACAGCTCTGAAAACATTCCATACCTCCCGTCATGCTGGAATTAATAACTGCTGATTCGTATTTAATGCTCGATTGCTTCTCAGTCACTGCAGACAGAGCAGTTCTGTTTTGTGTTGACAAGAAACAGCCTGCTGATACAGTCAGTCAATTTTTGTGCTTCATTCGTCTGTGACAGATTTCATCCTATTCGGGAGAATCACTAAAGACACTAGAAGACATCTTTGTGCCTGTAATATACCCACTGCAGGAAGACGGCAGCGTTCACGTCATTGTTAAAAGTTGTTAATGTTTCTTCAAGATGCCAAAGCAGCAATTCCATGGAATGAATAAATCCAGTCAGCCCTGGATCTGAGTCATGAGGTTTCAGGTTTGAATGGATCGTGCCATAATTCATCATGAATTCATACCTTTCAATAAGACATTTGTCACCATCCGTCAAAGTCATACACTGAGACATTTTCCACGTCTTCAGCCTGACCACCTCACAGATGAACATCAACGCTAGTTTGCTCGAATAAAGCAGGCCATTTAAACAAATGTAATCTGTTGCAGTACCCCCCCCCCCCATTTTTTAGGTATTCTGCTTACTTACTTACAGAGCTTACAACTTACAACCGCTACTGTTAACTCTTGTATCGGAGATTAAGACTTTGTAGAGTCTATGGCTATTTTATAGAACATTAATCGCTGAAAAAACATGGGTCCGTAGAGGCAGGGGGTTTAGGGTAGCACAGGAACTCCACTATATGTGATTGCCACACCACTCCAATACCATTGAACTAAACTATTGTTAATCTTATGATGTCCAAAGTCCCTAAATTCTCATTGAGTGACCTGTGACTGCAGTGGATAGCACCATCGGCTCACAACAAGAGGACCCTGGCTTTGAACCTACCAGGCTGGCTGAGGGCTTTCTGTGTGGAGGCTGAATGCATGGGGTCTCACTTTGCACTCTGGCTTCCAATGACAATCCAGAACTACTGATTCTAAATTGGCCACACTATCCATCACACTACGACTGCTGGCACAGGGTCCTGCTTACAGATAAGTGGAAGAAAACTGATAGATTGAAGGAAGGATGCCCACTACATCATACAAAGCATTCCACACCATTTTTCTTCATTAACAACATCTCCAGCTGCAAAATGAATCAATAATTATGATCCAGTAATTATGCATGATCTTTGACAAGATGATGGAATTATGAAGTTCCATCTGGAAGGTGTCTGATTGAGAACAACTTTATTTTTCAGCATGACAATGATCCCAAAGTCACTGCAAATCTAGTACCAGCAGATCTGAATAGAATCCATCCATCCATCCATTCTCTGCCGCTTATCCTTTTCAGTCTGTCGCAGGGCTAACACATAGACACAGACAACCATTCGCACTCACATTCACACCCATGGGCAATTTAGAGTTACCAATTAACCTATCCCCACTAACTACATGTCTTTGGACCGTGGGAGGAAGTCGGAGTACCTGGAGAGAACCCACGCGAACACGGGGAGAACATGCAAACTTGACACAGAAAGGCCTGGGCCAGGTGGGGAATTGTACTCAGGACCTTTTGATGGCTAACTGCCCCCCCCCAAACAGAGCTTTTTGTAATGTCCTTTGCAAAGCCTGGAGAAGTATTTCTGAAGACTACCTAAAGAAATGACAGGAACGCTTCAGGCTTGTGGTGAAATCTGGACTCTGAAAGAACATTTATTATGACGTCCATTTGATTTATATTTAATCAAGACAATGTTCATGCGTGGGTAGTTTTTTTCAGCATGCCTCATTGTTAATCACACTGGCATTTAGTAATAAAATAAATGGTTTATTAAACAAACAATGAGACCACACACAGATATGATACTCACCCAGTGCCTGGGACAATATGTTTTGTCTTCCATACTAATCACTATGATCCCATTGTAGTTGTAATTCTGTGCTTTGCAGTCATCGGGAACCAAATGTATTATTTCACCATGCTGTTATGATAGCCTAATTCCCTGGGTCTGCCCCTCAGCATGTGAAACACAGCATAAACTGACATACAAACGCAAACAGCCGAGCAAGCCACAGGTGTTAAAACACTCCACTGAGCAGCGGGTAATTTTGACATGTTTTTGTTTCATTAACGCTGTATTAATTCATCTGAGCGTCCAGTACACCTGCGCTGTGAACAGAGAGATTTCCCTCAATACTACGGCATTCTTCAGTGACAGCTTGACATGTCACGGCGCTCTTTCTCCATGTCCCCACCTGTGGTAGTCACAACAATGTACCCCTCAGACACACACACTTTTCTCCATCCCAACACCCATCTCCTAGAGATGTTGTTTTGACAGACTGTGTTTAAAAGACAGCTGCTGGAAGCGTAGCTCAAAGTGTCAAGCATCATGTAAGAGGTCGCCTGAATGTTGGCTGACACAATCAAATTGCAATCCATTAAGAGCTCGGGGATGATAGCAGCAGCAGTTTGTAACTCATCAGCTTTGTTAATGGCCTGTCTTAATGTTCACTGTTAGCTGATGTCATGGCACGCCAGTCGAGTCTGAATACATAAGTCGGAATGTGTTCTGTCGTGACACGCAGCACTTACAGCAAACAGGATCGTTTTATGATCATGTCTCAGTGACTCACTCGAAGGTGCCTCGTAAGCTTTGAGGTGTGAAGTGACAATCTGGATAAACAGGAGGTGCTTCTAGTGTAGGCACTCTAAGATATTTAATTACTCTACTAACTAAAAAGAAAATATGAAATATGCACAGAGAAAAAAAATGTAATTGAAAAAGCAGAAGGTTGTCTCTGATTCAGATTTGTGGCCAGGTGATTGAGGATGAGGAAAAGGAATATGAAACCACAAGGGTTTTTGCTGAATTTTATAAAATTGTTTTGAAATGTATCTCATTATTCATTCTTTGACATAGCAAAACAGAAAATATCGACAAGTCCTAAAAGTTTCCAGTTATAAGTCTAGCTAGCTAAGCTACAGGTTACATGCAATCCAGTAATGCTAGAAGTTTTCTAAACCACCACATGACCTCACTATATCAGTGAATCAGGCAGTGTATGTTTTAAAGTATCCACAATTTAGTTACTTAATTATTACTGATCACTTCTGCGTCCTTTGAAGTAAAGAGTTTGCTAATCTTTGTGTTAGCAGTAGGTAGGCTATCTATAACTTACCTCTTGTCACTTTCTCATGCATGACATGAACCCAGTTTGTTTCTATGCAGCCCTGTGACAAATGATACCCTTACTGCTTCCATAGAAATTAAGAGAATAAACAAGGTGCTGCTAATCAAACACATTTGATTAACTGCTCATCAGCATGTGTGAGCACGCCTAATAAAACACAAGTGGCAGTTTCCTGATCTGGAGGATTCAGGTGTGTGTTTACATAGTGCTACAATCTTTTCAGGATGTCACAGCAAATTCATTCCAAGGTCAAACAAAAGCTACATCAGACTCTACAGGTCTTAATCTGTTAAATGTTAAAGTTCATGACAATACAATTAGGAAAAAAATGAAACGTGTTGTTTGGAAGGGTTGCAAGAAGAAAGCCTCTTGTCTCTTCTCTCTCTGCCGTACATATCACATATCAGCACAAACACCATATACTGACTGTGAAGTAAGGTGGTGGAGGGCTGCTGATTTGGTATTGCTTTGCAGCCACGCGACCCGAGCGTTTGAAGTCACAACTCCTCCTTATAGAGGCAAATCTGAGGCCATCTGTCCAACAGACAGATCAACAACAACAGGAAAACGTCTGCAAGCTTACCAACAAATCTACAACAGAAAGACTGGAAAAAGAAAAGAATCAAAGTGTTGCAGGGGCACAGCCCAGTCCAGACCTCAGCCTGATTCAAACGCTGTGGCGGGACATTAGGAGAGCTGTGCATAAACAAATATCTGCAAACCTCAATGAACTGAAGCAGTGTTGTAAATCTTTACACATCTTCATAGAATCATTAATTTGTCTGTTACAATACTACAAATATTAGCATAACAAAAAAGAATGCTTGATATTAATATATTTATGCTATATATTTATATCAATTTATTAACCAATTTAGCATCTTTAAATAAAATTACAGGTGCAGCAGTATATCTTCCTCTTGTACATGTCCATAAAATGTATTCAGTCAGATGCTGTCAGTCAGATGCTCTACACAGTTCAGTTGTTTCTGCCTTGCTGTGACAACAGAAACATCCTAGCTAACTATAAATATAATCCATTGTTTGCCAAACCTGCAAGTCTAAGGTCACTGGGAACTGTTTGTTTAAAGCAGCTGAAGAAATATATTAAACATCTGCCTTCATGTTACTGCAACGTTGTGGCCATAGTCAGCTGTGGTTATTTCAATCTCATAGCAAAGTAGTGCTCTCTGTCTCTGAGGGTGTTTCTGTCTCCTGTTAAGAGGCCAGCAGCTTTGATCTGTTGATTTGTGCATGTTGCTTGTGGATGAATCTCTGGTCATTGACGGCAAACTGAGGGGAGACCAGAGTGAGAGGCGAGCTGCCGCTGGTCTGCTTTCACTGCTCGCAAATCATTTACAATTCTAGCATTAGCGAGAAAACAAGCTTTAGTGATTCAGCATCGTAATAGATCATCGTGTTATCCACCTTAACCAACATGTGTGATGCAGAAAAGATGAAAGTGGAAAAATGTGTTAATTAATCCTTTAATATATTAGCAAGAAAAGCTGTGACGATGATGGAGAGGGGAACGCAACGCTGACAGCACAGTCAGTATGAAGGCAAATCGTCTCTGCTGGCCTTTCCCATCACTGTTAAACACTAAATGAACAATGCTATATTAGCCATGTATACCTGTGGGTAACAGTAATCCAATAATTTTATGCTCCTCTGATAACTGAAGTGCTGAGTATGAACTTGAAAGTATTAACGCTTCATTAACGCTGACCACGGCACTTCTGCTCTAATTACACGCTTAGCAGGAGTTATACACATATAAAAATGAGTGACATCACTGACCATGTTGAAGCGCCTTGAGGCGACTTTTGTTGTGATTTGGCGCTATATAAATAAAATTGAATTGAATTGAATTGAATTGAATTGAAGTAATAAGGGTGAACACAGTTTAATTAGTTGCTTCCACTGATGTGTACTTGTTTGAGAAGCGCTCATCATGCTTGCCCTCCCATGTGTTTTTTTTTTTTTTGTCAGTATCGTAGCAATGAGGCTGTATTTGGCTTTGGGTGGTTCAGTCATGGTGGCTGAGTGATGTGAACCTTTGCTGGCCCCTCTTAAAGAGGACATGCTGATTAGGTAATCACCTGTGTACACAAAGCCCGCGTACTCCTTTCCCTCCATATCCTCTTTGACAGGCATGAAGGGACGACACAGTTCTGCTTTCACACCCCTTTTCATCACAGCGCAGATAACAGCTTTGCTGCAGCCTGCTAGATGGTAAAACATATTTACTGTCTGAACAGCAACCCACCAGGTGAGGTCTGGCCTGGCCTATTGTCCGTGCGTGGGGAATAAAGGAAATGATGAAAAGTTAATCTTTTAATGTAGGCCACATAGAAGCTAATTATTGGCTTACTTCTGTTGCTACAAAGCAGGTTATTATACTTTATGAAGATGTTTTCTGGTTAGTCCTTTCATAATGGTGTAGTTTCCCAATATTAACCATGTAATTTTTGAGTATTTTGGGTGTATTTTCCAGTATGTGAAGAAATTCATAGTGAAATTGAAGATTTTAAAAGAAAGTAGACACAAATAACAAGTCAACCAGGCCAAAAAGACAGGTAATGAGTACTTTTAGGGTATATTAAAGAAACGCCAAGACATGAATGCACAAACATTTTCAGGTCTCAAACAAACGTGTGTTTTGTGCTGTGCCCTGTGAACTAAAGGCCATACCAACGCTCTGTAATATATATAACAGCCACCAGTTAAAAATAATGTGTAATTACAATGTAAGGAGCAGAGATGGGCAGTAACGTGCTTAATCTGATTACTTTTTTCAAGTAACGAGTAAAGTAAGGGATTCCTATTGCAAAAAAGTAATTAGATTACTGTTACTTTCCTGTAAGCATGCTGTGTTACTAAACCGTCGCAATTTTGTTGGTGAGAGTGTCTCATGACAATGGCGTACGAGCGTGCGACGTCCATGGCAGCAACAGACGTGTGCAGATCAACAATGGATAATATGGAGTGCAGCGAGAGTACGACCATGCAGCGTTTAAAGCTTGGAAGTACTGACATTACTTTGAGTTTGATTCCGTAAAAAGTGACAAAAACATTAGTGTCTGCTGTGCACTCTGTGTGGGAAGAAAACGTCTTTCTACAGCGAAAAATTAAACGTCAAGTCTGAGCAAGCACCGAGCACGCTGCCACGGGAATGTGACATTCACAGAGAAACCCCCGGATCCCCCCACTGACATGACCGCTGCGACACCAATTACTATTTTCAAGTAACTTGACCAACACTGGTAAGGACTGGAAGTTATAATACTCTGTGATATCAACTGTACCACTAATAGCATTGTGTTATTACAATGTCTTTAGCAAGCTTGTGACGTATTCATGGCATAAAGATGAACCCTAACCCGCATACTTGTAGCATACTCTGCAAGTAGTCATTCCTTTAAAATGAGAATGTTTTTCTTTTTTGTCATTTCTAGTTCTGCTGTTATCAGAAAGAATCAGTAGGTGCAGCAAACTGCTGTACACAAATGTCAGCCACACGCACTGCCTGGATTGCCATTCATGATACGCTAATTAGCTTAGCACCACCAGCAGACGAACTGGCCTGGTAAGAGGAGAAGGCCCCGGATGGACCGGCTGCCCTCAGAGACGTGATGTGGCTCAAACCTGCACTGCTCAGCAAATTGATTCAGTGGCACGCTCCGCGCTGAATAAAAAGAGCAGTGAGTGGGGGCAGTGAGAGACCAGCAGTCCATTCATTAATCACTGAGGTAAACAGGCCATCCAGTGACACCTGGTCGGGTTAATGCCCAGGACCCCAAAGTAATTACCACTCCCCTCCCCACCCGGCCCCGGCCAGCCACTCACATGAAAGCTTGTGATTATAAAGGAAATGGGAATTAGCAGAAACATTTTAGAAAGGCGGTCTCCAGTTCGCTGGTAGTGGAGAGGGCTCGCAAAAAAGCACGAAGGGAAGGGGAAAAAAAGTCGGTAGAGATGTGGACTGATTGGAGTTTTCCCCAAGGGGCGTGAGGAAGGGGGGAGGGAGGACGATGGCGGGGTGGGGGCGGTGGTGGCAGGGGTCAGGCCCACACCAAATTAGTAGTGTCTGTTATTTGAAACCAAAATAAAGCAGGAGCAGCAGTAAATGATTTCCCCAATGCTGGAGTGCCTTTCTGGGTTCTCTGTTGAAATTACCGAGAGGCCACTTCGCAATTAGTGGTTTGTTTCTTTTAGACTGAAATATGGCCATAATTCATAGCTTTCAAGCCATTTCATTGGGAAGATGTATTGGCTGGCCAAAGTGAAGAGGTAATTGTAACACATGATATGGCAATTTGTTACCCAGGCAGCAAGTACACAAGGTATTTGCATGGAGATGTATAATGGCGAAGTGGTATTTCAAGGAATAAAAGCCATTTGTTTCCAATCGGATGTAACTCAAAACTGAGCGTTGGAGTTATTGTGCATCTATTCATTAGAGAGGTTTGAGGCGTAACACTCCAGTGTGTTGCTCAGCTTGTAATGGTTCCAGTTAGTGTCTTTAATGTCAAAATGAGCTAGGACGTAACATAGCTTACATTTCCTCTAAAGCGAATGCTCTCCAGAGCTTTGGCACAGTCAGGGCGAAGGCCTTCATCTCCACAACGCTTTGTGCTCTCTAAAGAAAACAGGTATCGGTTACTGTGTGTTTACAAAAGCAAGAAAGAAACATTATTTGATAATTCTGGATGTTGTTCTGCACGCTAGGTGCCCTCCAGGCCCTTTGTTTCCTGGAGATTAACAAGCTAATCTTCTCGCAATGACTCATTACGCTCTGTATGTAATAATTACTGTGTGAAGTAATGATCTAAATACAACTGTTTCCACTCATAATGACTCTTTCATTTTCCAGAACGTTGACCTGGCTCGGCAGCAGTCGAGCTTTTTTTTGCCAAAGTGGATGCAGAACATTAAACTCCTTTCCCCTTCCCCTCCCCCTGCTCGTCACAACATTTACAGTAAAACTTCATACTTCCCAAGTGACTGCATCAAGGTCAGATGTTCTCTCGGTGGAAGTGAGCATGCAGCTTTAATGCATTTATATAGAGATAATATGTTGTAGTAATCTGCAGGTTAAACTTTGGCAGAGTTTGCCTGCAGCAGACTGAGCTTCGTCTCTTTCCAGCCCTCCGCCTGTACCGCAGGGGCTATTACACAAGTCCCTTAATGACACTTAATGATTTAATTGTGCAGAAATCATGGAAACAAAGTGATACATGACTTACTCGTGTTGACATATAGCAGACGCAAATCCATGTGTTCTCTCTCCCTGAAAGGAGGGACTATGTGCTTCTCTCGCCTCGCCCTGTCCCTCTCACCTATCTGCTAGCACTTCATTACGGCTAACCACAGGTATTTAAATCAAACTTAGCCTACAATGCTAATTCTTGGGAAAACAGTCGGCGATGTTGATCGTCACAACACTGGAAACCTGTGGTTATATGCCCTCAAAGTGAAAGCCAAAGCCGTGTGATGATATTTTAGGAATAATGTGGTATTTATCACATTTTTAGGTTGTCGCTGAGCTTAGCCTTCTCCTGCATGCTCCACTTGTTTCCGGAGGTTTACGTAAAATACTCAAAATCCGGAACCATCCCAAGGCAGAATCACTGAAAATGGTAAGCAGATTAGCAATTAACCGCATCGCTGAAATTCTCAGGGATGGGAGCGTTCTCTCGTACATCTGCCTGACTGCTCCCCAGCTGGTGATAAATGGAAAACTACACTTAACATCCTCGTCTTTCTCTTTTTTAAAATTTGGAAATGGGAATGTTTACAATTACTCTGCAATAAATGTGGCTTCAAGTGCACTTAAAGTGACAGCAAGTGTGGGTGTAAAAGTCCACTTTTGGACTGAGTACCTGAGGATCTACACCCAGCAGCTTTAGCCTTAAACTGGATCAGAATCAGCAGCCCGCTATCAACTGTTAAATTCATTTTAAATGGCTGAAAACCTGACATGAAAATATGTTGTCCAGGTAAAGTTCAAAGGGAAAGGTGACTCGAGCATCACAAAGCGACATGTTCCAGTTGCTACTTTTTTCAATAATGACATTCCTGCCCACTGCTGTCTTTATAATGGGGATCATTTCAGCCTGACACAGTGAATATCACAACTGCACCACTCTCCCCATGTTATCACCCGGGACAAAACCAGGCGAGCTGTAGACAAACGTACCAAATCACACTTACTGATTTTCATATATGGACACATTTTAACAGCAACAGAAACTGTGTGAATTGTTATCATTCCAGTTCCATTATGATTAGACTGGGTACAAATCCAGTACCAACTTTAAATATTGTGTAACAACTTTTGGATCATAAAATGCAAATAAGTACAATCAAAAATATAAATATTGAACTTATATTGACTTATTTTAATTAATAAATAGAAACCAAGAATAATGCAATGAAAATTTAAATGATTAAGTATTTATGTTATTTACCTGATTTATTTGCACAATTTCCATAGCTCTATTTAAAGACTAGTACATGCACTCATAGCCTGAATGGTTAATTGTTGCACAGATGCACAGATATTAGATTCAATGATCCAATCCAAATTGCAAAAGGGTTTTTTTTATTAGGTTTTTGCATACACAGATTGTGTGTAGGAAAGTGAGCAGCATGCAGGAAGTGAGTTTACTTCAGGTGTTTGTGTCTGAACCATGAACTGTAACTGAAAACCTAAAAAGCTAGAAGAGCTAGTATCTGGGTCTGAAAAGTAAAGCCAACATGAAAGTGCCTTCAACTTGCATTCTTCATCATGACCACCAGGGGGCGACTCTTGTCGCTATGTGTAAAAAGATACTACTCACTGACCTTCCTTGATCTAGCCTCCATAAGCAACTATCTGATGACTTTATGATGTCGATTATTAGTTTCTAGTTAAAAATATGGTTACATTTTTATGAATTATGGACCCGCAAAAAAAAAAAGATGATTAATAATGGTATGATTTAGGGTGGAGTCAACCTCCACTGTCAGATCTTCCTCATGCTAGCGGGGCTTAGTTTTAAAAATCTAAGAATAACTTCAACTCAAAACTCAAAAACTGCAGCTTTTCAAACCAATGAGCCATAAGTCCATCTTTTATATACAGTCTTTTTTCCAGAACACAGCCAGAATCGGGTGTGGCCAGGGAAAGTTTGGAAGCAGGCTCTTTGCTCCTAACCCATTCAGAACTTAGAATATCGACTGGTATTTATGTTTATGGTATGCTATGTTTCCATCATTTGACTCCATTCATTACAGCTGACAGAAAGCACTGTAACCTTTATTAAAACAGCAGCATTTCTGTGTTGAGATTCTCACAATAAAAAGAATTCTTTCAAACAACATTTGTAAAAGTGTAATACAGCAGTTAAATGAGTTATTAATACAACTTGAAATGTGCCCGGTGTGAGACTGCTCTGGGGAAAAATTCACTCCAAAATCCTGGCTACAGTCCCGCATCAGAGATGTGCCTCGTCAAACCTCTGATTATTTTTGTTTTTGTAGTAACCCATATTTAACCTACTGATACCCACGGAAAAAAACAAAACAATTTTCACCATAGGCCTTACGACACTGTGTGCCCTCCCAGGGTTTCTCTAGCAGCCGAGTTACTTTTGGCTAATGCAGCCAGCAAAATAAACTTGGAGGAATTCCCCCTGGTAAACTGAGCTGCTACGAGTTGAGACACAGCAGTAGGAGGGCAAAGGCCTCTCTGGCTGGCAGACATGGTCAAAAGCAGCAGAGTCTTAGAGTTAAGGATGAAGCTTTGTGTGGCCTGCTCTGCATGCATGGTTTTAGAACTGATGATTCGGCTGTTTTTAATTGTTTTAACATGCAGAGTCATTCTGTCAGACTTCCATGACTACACAGCAAAAACAGGTAACTTTACTCCCTCCTGTCCTGTTGATTTTTTGCTCTTTGGTGCCTCCTACTAGTTGAATTTGAACTCAGGTCATTCATGACTTCACTGAAGGCGCTTCATTGTGTCTGCATTGTTTCCTGTGCCGCATGACAGCTCTGCATTAGGAGCAAAAGGAGACTGAGGGGCAGTTATTTTCACCTGACAAAAGTTAAGCACGAAAGCGCAATGTCCTTGCAGTTAAAATGTTTTGAAGTCATCACACTTGGCTGTTTTTAAAGATGGATGGAATGGCTTTTAAAGAGCTGACGTGAAGGAGTGCAGATACCATGATTAAATATGTCTTGTATACAAAAGAGATTTTATTGCTCCATGGTTTCGGACAAAGCCATCAGCACAGTGCACTTTTCCACTGGGTGCTTAATGTAAATTCCTGCACAGTGTTTATAATTTCCACAGCAGGTGATTCACTCAATCAAAGAGGGAGTCCACTTTCCACAGAGCCTGGACTAAACCTGAAATTGCATGCAACATCAGAGGAGTACAAGGTAACCCTGCTTCCCAGGATCCACATTTATTCGCATCCAAAAATAAACCTGATTTGAGCAGCTCACAGATGAGTTTAAAATAGTTATCCAGCTGCAGAACGTATGCTGAATTAACAGAGGTTTCTGCATCGATAATCGTCAATCTTCCGTGTCAGAGAGGGTCTTCGGTGCAGGTCAGAGGCTGCCACATGTAATCAGGGAAGATCACAAAGTGTCCTGGAGAACCAGAGAGACTCTTACCAAACCCAGATGGGATCGCTGTGGCACGTGGACGTCATACATTACCTCAGTTGCTTGTAGGAACAAGCGAAAATAAATAAAAAATACACCGATACATCTGATGTGTGGGTCCTGAATTTCACTTGTAATTCTATTTTTTTAAACAGATACACACACACACACACACACATAGTTATGCTGCATTAGGGCTAAGCTTTTTCAGGGTGCTTTCCATGATGTACTTAGTGTGTCTTATTCATCCACCTCTTTTCACTCGCATGTGTTTATACACCTCTCTGCATTTAATCATTAGTTATTATTAATCTCTGTCTCTCTTCCACAGCATGTCTGTGCCCCTTGCAACTGCTCACGACAGATGGCTGAGCCTGGTTCTGCCTCAAGTATCTTCCTGTTAGGGAAGGGAAGTTTTCATATATATATATATACATATATATATGTATATATACATATATATAGATATAGATATATAGTCTTTGGTTTTAAATAATAATTTCACTGCTGACTATTTCTCACTAAAGCTTATATGAGACCCAATTACTGCAATTTTTGTAATTATTAAAAAAGCTATAAGTTTGATTTACCTCCATGGTTAACACAGGGTTGTGTCAGGAAGGGCCTAAAACCTGTCACACTGTAGCAACCCTTGAGAAACAAGAAAACAGCTGAAAGTTTGTTATAAAAGCATTTAATTTCCCAAAGAATATTTAAAGAAAAATGACATTTAGAACATAAACAAATAATAAAAGTGTCTGTATCCCCTCCGGTCTCTGCTGTCCATAGTCTGGTATCAGACGCAGACATGCATACAATGTTCAACATCAGTATATCCAAATACAGTCAAAGGGAAATTAAAAGTAAATCATGAACCAGCATTTGACAACAAGCATCAAAGACAAACTGGATTAGAGATGCATTTTAATATCTCCAGATTTTTTCAAGGAACCGTGCAGCCATGCATCATAATAGCACTGTAAATATCAAAATATAATATAGTGTAAATATACACTTTCTTTCTTTTTCTCCTTCTTCTTGTTCATGTATTTAGTTTAATCGCAAACGTCTAATTTTTTACTCTTTCTATCTTGTCTCTTTCAAGCTCTCTCTCTAAAACAAAGATAGTTGTGATATAGTAATAAATATACAAAACTGTTCTAAATGAAAGAAAATGTAATATTTTTACAAACCACGGAAAATCTCTTAATGCTGCAATTTTTAGATGTTTATCCCGTATCCCCATTAGGCTGGAAAACAGGACTACTCTTTGCACTTTACAGTATGGAAGCTCACGCTGCTTTGCGTTTGACCCCATGTGCTTTTATTTAAGAAATACCTTGAAGGCCTTGCCAGTTTTCCTTAAACTCATCAAAATCAATACACTCAAGTTACCTGTCTCTCAAGTGTAAAGATTTGTGACATGTTTTGTTATATTGTGTCTTAAATGGTTTCAGCGCATGTAAAACATTGAACATTCACTTACAGCAGTGACTTATTACCATGCAGCCATTAATTCTGCTCACTTGCCCTCAAAAATTAAAACAAATGTCCTTGTGCCAACTGCACTCTGAAATATGAGGTTTCCACACAGGGCCCTTGTGAAGTGGATGTAAACTCCTAAAACCACGGCAGCGCTGTGTTGAACTTGAGCTCTTTGATGTAGGCATGCCTCTCGGTTATCTCAACAAGCACTGTTTTTAAGATTTTCTTCACTCGTATCTGATCTGGTATGAGTGCACGAGGGCTCTAAGATTTTGCATTTATTTATCTTTTTTATTTGGAACTGAAATGTAATGAAAAGTAATTTCTCAGATACACACAGGCTAATTCATCTGTGGAATTAAATGAGCTTTATCCACACTGCACACCCACATGATACACCACAGTGATTAAGCCATTCCAAAAAACAACCAAACAACAAAAGCATAACGGTGCAAAGATGTAAAAACGTATATATAAAGATCTATCTATCAGTGCACCCTCTTTCAATTATAAGGCCTTATCAATCAGGACATAATAAAAATAATAATAATCTGCTTCTTCTATGTCATTTTGCAATACAAAGTCAGTACAACGTGTCTGTTGTAGGTAGCCAGGTGTTGCTAATCACAGGCACTTCATTAACTGATCATCAGCAGATGAACCTCTTTAAAAGCAGCAGGTTTGGCAGTTTGTTGGTCTGCAATGGCACGGAGCAAAGACAAAAGCAATGATTGTAACATTAGGGCAACATTAGTCACAAGTGATAAAACTTTAAAGACAGCTGACAATCTTCTCAGGCGTGAAAGTCACCCAAACCTTCATTTATTTAGACGCTGTTTTCACATATTTTTTCACAAACACAGCATTATAACAGAAGAACGTCTGCGTTGTCATTGTATATATGATGTTTTGGTTTCATTTTTATATCTTTTTCAATCATCCAGGTAAGAAAATCTCAGAAAGTTGATTCTGTTTCATCACTCATCCATGTGACTTCTGCAGGAATATTTTTTGCAGTATTCATTCTCACATCATAAAATCTGAGTAACACTGCTAACCATTATCAGTGTTATCACAAAGCATTTTTTGCAATTCATGTCAGCCTTGAATATTCATAAATGTCAGTGCTATTTATTCAGAATCCCAACATTCACATATCGTAAACGTATTAGCACGCAAGCGTACAAACAGCGGTTCCGATGGTTAAACGAAAGATTTAATACGTAAACATAACGCCGCTTGTCCACATCATCATATTACGATATACTGTTTATTACATTTTAGCCTGGTTTTGAGAAAACACATCATAAATTTATGAAAAATTTCTGTTTATACTGAGTCATTCAGACAGCAATACCCCGACATGTGATTGCAGTCATGGTTTGTGTTTGTGCAAAATAAACAGGTCTGTGTTTGTTTCATTGTTTTTAGTGCTGCACACTTTGCTGACATCCATCAGCCCTGACCTCCTCATTAAGATGCTTTGCAGTGTTAGAACAACATCACACTCGGCCAGCTTTTGTTTCATCGATCATAAATCACACGGCCGTTACGTGTTCTTTCCTGTCAGGTAAATAAAGGCAGGGATCTTTCCAGGATTGTTTAAATGGGGTATCACAGGAAGCCCCAAGAACAGGGCAGAGTGATAACAAAAAATGGCGTGGACATGAATTTTAGGCTCATGTGCAGCCCTGTGGCCTCACACACATGCATGGGCTGAAAAGTGGCTGCACATGAAACATATGTTTGTATTGAAAGCACTCTTTAAGTAAAAGTCATAATCCTACGTTACAACTAATGTACTAAATGTAACCTTACTGAATTATAATTATTAATTATGTTGCAGCTGAAGATTATTTTATTTACTTCTCTGCACTTTATGTATAATAATACTGCATTATGTACTGAATATAATAAGTTACTAAAGTTTTAAAACCTTCAAAGTGAATGCTTTCACAATATTTTCAGTTCCCGTTGTGACTTATTAACCATACACTTAGTACATAAATTGGGTTTGAGTAAAGAGAATAAGTCTTGAGTTGTGCTTCAGTTGTGATTTGAATTCCAAATTAAAATCAAACTCTTGGAAAGTAAGCGGGTAAAAAACAATGTTCAGCTTCAGCTGATTTAGCTTGTTTTACTTTTCTCACTTTCATCTCACAGTCACAGTTTTAATTGATCGCTGATGCCTGATGGATAAGTGCAACAGGCCTGACTATAGAGCTGACAGTCAGAAGAAGACATAATGAAGGCACATCTCATAAGGCAAAAGGCTGTGCTCACAGAGGCAACTAATTAACTGTCCATCTCTCACAGTATTACAGTAACAGTGATAAGGTGGAACATGTTCACAGCAATGCTCAGATTGCTCAAAGCTGCAGAGCATTTCTTATTGTCCTGCATGCAAACATTTTGTGAGTACACTACATAGGTGTCCATGTCAGTCTGAAAACCTGATCAACTTCGTAGCAATGATGAAGATTTTCCTGCATAAACAAGACAGAAATCCCACAAAGGCTCATAACTGCATCTTGTTAATCCGAGCGTGGAAAACAAACACCGCAATAGCTACAGAAACTCCAGTCATGCTAAATTAGCCGGCCTGACAATCACACGGCTGCATGGCAGACTGGGAAGATCCACGTGATTCTCCAGTTGACTTTGAGTCAAACGTTTAAAAGGGCAGAAAGATTTATTTTGATAAGTCGGCACATGTCAGATGGCAACAGCTTGCCTGAAACTGCACATTCAATACCGTCTAATAATGCGTGCAGGGGTTTGGTGAGCGAGACTGGGTGGAGTTTGAGAAGGGGCATTCCAAGTTTTCAAGGCCTGATGAGACATTGTTAGCCTCAACATAGCTTCAAAGTGATATCACTCCTGAAAAGGTTTAAAAAGTTAAAAGCATAAATGATGATCTCAAATGAAATCATCACAAAACCTGCTTGCAACACGGTTGCATTTATCCCCACAAGAAACTGCTGGAGACGTGGAACAGATGTTTTTCGCTGAGGATACTTATGAGTGTAAATCATAACATCTACACTGGCTTAATTCAATAATTTGATTTTTATATGACTTACTCACTGTCGTGGCTAAGCTGGACACCTGAAGAGAAGTGAGGCATTTACACATTTTTAATGTCTGTTTTGTCAGTGGAGCTAAACTGATGACAGACTTTGATGATTCTGCATTAGTGTAGCTTTGTGTATACCCAGCATCTATGTGAAAGAAAAATTTAATGGATGCAGATCTCTTTCTATGCTCTTTTCCTGGATAATTGATCATTTCTGACAACTAGTTTTTGTGTAATGGACCATTCTACTACCTGCAGCTAGAGGCAAGGACATAAAGTGTAGCTATATAAGCCCCGGGCTGTCAGAAACATGTCAAAGTATATCCTGCCAGGGCTTCAGACACTGACTCTGCCTTAAAAAGCGAACAATGCACTTTCTGGAACCATTCCTCCTCTCTTACCGTACCACTGTATAACCTCCAAGATATTATGCAGTCCAATGACTTTTTTGTTCAATCATAATATCACATCACTAAAATAACATCACCACACACACCTCATTCATTCACCAAATCCTTACATAAATGCTAAGTGATGCAATAAATAAACTGTCTATTAGCGGTTTACACGCTACTTTAGCTAACAACCACGTGTCGCTAAAATTGCATCTATTAGAATGAAAAAGGTGGCTCAAAGTGCAGCTCATCATTTGCTGCTATCTCTGTTTTATCTTTAGTAACTACATCACTGTCTTCATGTGTGTTAAAGATTTCATATCATCCTGATATGGCAAATTCAGTCAATTCATTTCAGTCTTTTCTCCCTTTTTTGTTCATATTATGATTGAACAAAAAAGTCATTGGACTGCATAATATCTTGGATAGCTCTATCACTACTCATTTTTCCTCTGCATGTCCACAACTACTATGTCCAGTTGGTTACAACTCAACAAGTTGTCCGTCTGTTTTGGAAGTCCCACAGGATTTTAGCTCGACCATTCTCATACATCATAGAGTGCGTATCGCATTTTGACCTCCTCTCTCCCCAACCGGTCGCAGCAGATGGCCCCGCCCCTCCCTGAGCCTGGTTCTGCTGGAGGTTTCTTCCTGTTAAAAGGGAGTTTTTCCTTCCCACTGTCGCCAAAGTGCTTGCTCATAGGGGGTCATATGATTGTTGGGTTTTTCTCTGTATGTATTATTGTAGGGTCTACCTTACAATACTAAGTGCCTTGAGACGACAGTTGTTGTGATTTGGCACAGTGCAATTACATTAAATTAACTGGACTTCCAGGCTATACTCTATATGGTTAGGCTATATGGTTTGGGAGATTCAGGCCTATGCAGAACAGCAGTGAATACAGAGCATCTCCTTGTGCAGTTGGCTTGAAATTGGCCTTTACTTCTTGCCACATCTCTACTGAATTCCTGATGAAGGCTCTTAGGGTCCTGTTGATCTTGTATAGTTCTAGGCATTCCAGGATCCATGTGTGAGGCATTAAATCATAGGTCTTCTTGTAGTCAATCCAGGTGGTGCACATGTTGGCCAGTCTGGTCTCAAGTGACTGCTCTATCTACCAGGCGCTGGCATTTTGCCCCTCTGGTGTTTGTGTCAATTCTTTTTTGGGCCATGTGTTTTGAGCCATGTGCCTGTTCGTCTTAGCTGGTATGATACCTGCCAGGAGCTTCCATGTGGTGCTGAGGCAGACTATTGGGTGGTAGCTGGAGGGGATGAGTCCCTTTTAGGGATCCTTGGGGGTCATGACCAGTGTTGGGCAAGTTACTTTGAAAAAGTAATTAATTATAGTTACTAGTTACTTCTTCAAAAAAGTAACTGAGTTAGTAACTGAGTTACAAGATTATAAAAGTAATTAATTACTTGAAAAGTAACTATTGCGTAAACGTTTAACCCCCTGGGGTCCAGGGCATAATTGGCCATTTTTAACCACTTTTGATTTTCCCTCCACATTTCACCTTTAAAAACTATTTGCTTTGCCTTGTTTGGTATCATTCTTTTCAGCACAACCTCACGTGTCTGAATTTACAGTTATGTTTTCATTTTGACATACTGTATTAACACAATTGATCTAAAATCAGACAAAAAACATAAAATCAGAGTAGAAAAAGTTATATTTTTTACTGTAACAACCACAAACATGTTTATTGAATCATATTTCATAACTTTAAATGCAAACATAAATTGTCAATTTTAAAATCCTATGCACAAGTTTTGTAAACAACAAAGTTATTTGCAGCCATTTACCTTTTACCCTTTTTTAAACAACCATTTCAAACTATTTACAGAACAATCAGCTGTTCTTCAATAAGATGCCACACAAATTATTTGTGCCACTCCAAAGAAATCATTTCTGTCCACTACAAAGGAGAACATCACAGCCTGATACCTGCAGGCCTGACAGCAGCAGGTGTATCACTGCTGTTTCTACCTGGAGACAGCAGTCGCCTCATTGTTCTGACACACAACACAAAACCATCCACAACACTACACGCTAACTACACAAGACAACACATTAACTACACACTCCAAACACGCTAAACGTCACAAATCTCTCACATCTCAAAACTCGCTCTCTCTCTTTTTCTGCTCCCTCTCTCTCTCTCTCTCGCCGTCACTCCTAAAACTTCCCGGGTTTTTGGGGGTTTTTTTGTTACTCTCTGCTTATGCTTATGTCTGCTAGCGCTGTCCTTAGACAGTAAACGTGACGAAACCATTGAGGAAAAAACACTGCGTATATATTGTTTGTCATGACTCTGGTTTTACGTGGCCTATCAACACAGTTTATAAACCGTTATATATCACCTTGTTGCTTTGTCTTTAAGTGGTCATGTGATTGACTTACCACGACTACTTTATTCTTCCTCAGTCAAACAGCAGCACTCATGCGATTGTTTTGCCCCCTGAGCTCCAGGTGTTGTGCCAAAAAGTGATCGTCAGGCACAAAGTGATTGCTGTCCGCGGGAGCGCGCAGCTGCTTAAAGCTGTAGCGTCCAGATTATTTACAGCTACGTCCGTGCAACTGATATAAGATGCGGTAAGCTGAACACAGCTTCAACCGTCTGTTTGTTGAAAAATAGTAACGCGACCACACCGCATTTTCTTGTTAGTAACAGTAACGGCGTTGTAACAATAGGAATAGTAATTAGTTAGATTACTCGTTACTGAAAAAGTAACGCTGTTAGTAACGCCGTTATTCCCATCACTGGTCATGACTGTCCGGCCTTCAGTTAGGCATTCCTGATGTGCCTCATCTATTAGCAGCTGGTTCATTTGTGCTGCCAGATGCTCATTTAATGTGGTTAGCTTCTTTAGCAAGTAGGTGTGAATCATGTCAGGGCCTGATGCTGTCCAACTCTTCATTCCTGAAACTCTTTCTTGGATGTCTGCCACTGCAATGTTTACTGAATCCTGTTCAGGAAGATTACTGTGGTGCGCTCTTAGGTCCGCTAGCCATTGAGCATTGTTGCTATGTGTATATACAGCAGGTAAAACAAGTACTGAACATGTCACCAATTTCATACCCCACCAGCTGCATGTCTTTGGACTGTGGGACGAAGCCGGAGTACCCGGAGAGAACCCATGCAAACACAGAGAGAACATGCAAACTCCACACAGAAAGGCCTGGGCCTAATGGTGGAATCAAACTCACGACCTTCTTGCTGGTGCTGATCACTGTGCCACCGTGCTGCCTATCACCAACAACCCAGTTCCATATTCATCTTGTGGCTGAAGATAATACTTTATGATTTTCATGGGGGTTATTGCAGAATGAATTTGGGACCAAAGGGTCATCTGTTTGATAGTGTTATGTGCCTAAAAATGTTTACACCATCTTTACCAAAATATGCAATCAGTAGAGTGAAATCTAGACATATTGATGCACACAGCATTCAAATACAAGATGCGATCAAACAGTTCTTCGAATAGGTCCGTAACAATCAAAAACCTTCAGTTATTTCAATTTGTCTGTTCTCTCTTTCAAGATCAGGATCCGAGGATCAGAGTTTCTATTTTTAGCTCACTCTATGGATGTTCCTTCCTGACCAAACTCTGCACTCTTTTTTCACCACAGACCTCAAACATCCAACTTTTCTTTCTAACTGGACTGAATTTATAACAATAATCATTGCCAGGGATGAGAGTTTTGCCTTTAGTATTACTGAACCGTTTTCTACAGTTTTTGGTGAAAAACTGCTCCACTCCTTCTCAGATAAAAGAGAATTTAGACCAGTTGAATGCTCATTATTTTCTAACATTTACGTGATTGTGGACCATGAATTTATTTCCCATGTGTCAGAGTTCTGCTGTAAAGTCGTGACGTGTCTAAAGGAGAACATTTAGTGGGAACATGTGCCATTCTATGTAAGCTAGGGATGTTTCTCACTAGGATATTGTTTGCACAATTTAATGGATAGAGTTAAATATTCACTATTCAAGTTTAAGATTAGCGTCATATAATATTCAAATGTTGTTTTAAATATTGGTGAAGTTTATAGGACCGCAGTGGGCCAAATGTAAATCTGGTTTTTAACTTTTTTGATCAGCCCTCATATATATAAAATTTTCTATGTCATTAAAATCACTGACAGGTAACATAATTAGACCCGATCATCCCATTATAGTGTAATGTTCTGGAAGTTCTTTGGTTCAGTGCATCTTTAAATTAATACACAAAAACATATTTGCATGAAGAGAAAGAGACTGGAAATTTCCGCGAGGCTGTACTAGCCTAGATACTGCTGCAATACAGAATGAGCACAAGATCATTTCAACAAAGAGACTTTTTACCCATTGACCTCAAAAACAGACACAGTAAAGCATTTTAGCAACAGGTTTGTGTTTGAATCGTGATTATTTCCTCATTCATCACTTGCATGACAGGTTTATCCAAGGAGAGGATATGCCTTTTGAAATAGTCCTATTCACTGCTTGTGAATCATAAAGACAGATAAAACACAGTTGGTTCACGAATGATGGTGCTTGTGTGAAGCAAATGGCCTGTGGCGAAGTTCAAACACCGACACTGGAAAGAAACTGGTTTGTGAGTGTGTCATAAATCTCGGAGATACCGCATGTGGTCACACTGTATCCACATTTCACACTTAAAGAAATCACAGGCGCTAAATAGCTGGTTATCATTCACCCTGTTCAGCAATTAACTCATTATTGGCTGTGTTTACCGAGGCTCTGGTATGAAGGAATTCCCCTGGAAATAGTGATTTCTGTGCGCTCTGGAAATCATTTGAAGAGTTTGTCCACCACAGTTAAGTTGTCTTCTGATTTTTTGTTGGGGGGGGGGGGTCTATTTGGGATTTTAGCAGCCCTGCAAATAATATTTCATATGTGGCTTCAGACTGCATATAGCTTCCCACAGGGAGAGCAATACAAACACAGCAATTACAACTGCTCTAGAGAATCAACATTACAGCAAAAAAAAGGAAGCAGACTCTAGTCCCCACCGTGTAAGCAGTGCCAGAGGTTATTGTGTTCCCAAGCTTAATTATCCAAACTGCTGCTGAACTACACTGTAAAGCGTTTTGTCACTCAGATTTAAAGTTTGTGAGAACCTACAACGTCCTAGTGAAATCTACATTTGATGGAAAACAATGCGGCCTTGGCTTTCCCTGGACGCTGTTATATGGTTACAAACTGGATGTCTTTTGTAATTTCCTAAAGGCATAAAATCTTATAACCACACTTGGAAACTTCACGCTGAGCTTTCGTTTGAAAAAAAGAAAGAAAAGAAGTTTGTGTGTAATCATGTGTAGCTGCAGTGATTTCTTAAAGAACGGTGCGTAGAGTCCGTCAGACTTGAAGCTGTCACTGCAGGCCGTATTATTAGCATACAGCAGGCATCTTGCTGCATGTTATTTTCCTGGTGGGTGGTCCGTGCTCTGCTCGATGTGGAAACTGAATTAGCGCCCAGCCAATTTTGTCTGCGATCTGGAAACATTCTTTACCTTCGAGAAATGAGCTTAATATAGAGCTGTAATAAAACACCTCCAGCCTCTGGCGTGTTGTTTTACCAAATAACATCTAACTGCCCATTACTCCCCATTAAGGCTAATGGTCACACTAATTAGGATAATTCCATAAAAGGCCCTGTGTTTAGACCAAACTGTGGATGAGTATTAACTTAATGACAACAGTGACCACTCTCAAACACTGCCAGTGTGCCCCTTTTGTTTTTTGTTTTTTCAAACCCTGCTTTTGGTCGAGTCAGTGTTGAGAAGCGCTCGCTCAGCTCTGTGAGGTTGTTGCTGCTCATGAGGTCATGTTACACTTCATTTCTCTTCATAATGTAACAGTCAATTAAACTGGTTTTAAATGCTAATGATGTTTGTGTAAACAGCAGGATTGTCATGACAGGCTCTTATTGAAGTGATAATAATGGGAACCGGTACTCGAGATGTTTTGGCTGCTTGTTTGCTTTTTTTGCACATTTATGATGCTTGTAGTGACAAAGTCACAGCTAGGTTTGTAAATCGCCTCATTTTGCCTGACTGTCTCACACCCTTCATCTGACATCTTGCAACGTGAATTTTTATTTCACTAGATGAAGATTTATTTATTTATGTTTGCTAGTTTTGGTACAGTTCTCGAAGTACACTACCTTGTAAGTTTCCGTCCCCTTCCATGATCAAACTAGGGCTTTTTCACATGTTACCCAGTAGGCCACTGTGGTAGGATGCAAATTTGGCGAGTGACCAAAATGATTCCAAATGAAAAGTAATATCGATGTGTAAGTACACAGTTTTTACTGATGTTCAGAAAAATGTTGCGATGAACTGTTGGGGTTGAAAATCTTGGTCGTGTAACGCGCTCTGTCTGATGAGCCAACAACTCTTTTTTCTGAGGTCCTTGCTATGACTCAATTTCTGTGACTCTTAAATAAAAATAGGGTAGCCACTCACTTCCTGTTTTGCATCCACTGATTGAAGACAACTACAACTGACCTCTTGGTCCATGAGGTTCACATACAAATAACCGTGCAGATGCAGTCGTGCCCATAAGTGTCAGTAAAATGACACAGTAGTGGTGAACACAGGCAAATGCAAAAGCTCGATATTTGTTGATTCAGGTTCTCTTTATCTATTCTTAAGATTGCACTTTAGGACCAGTGTTGGTCAAGTTACTGCAAAATAGTAATTAGTTATGAATTACTGATTACTTCTCCAAGAAAGTAATCCTGTTACTTTGCCGATTACTTATTTTCAAATGTAATTAGTTACTTTATTACTTTTTTTAATTTTTAAAAACATGATACACAACCTGAATACATAATAAAGCAACAGACCTTTCAACCCTGTTCTATTTTTTCTGCAGCGGTCATGTCATTGGGGGGGATCCGGGGGTTTCTCTGTGAATGTCACATTCCCGTGGCAGCGTGCTCGCTGCTCGCTCAGATTTGAAGTTTAATTTTTCGCAGTAGAAAGACGTTTTCTTCCCACACAGAGTGTACAGCGGACGCTAATGTTTTTGTCACTTTTTACTGAATCAAACTCAAAGTAATGTCAGTACGTCCAAGCTTTAAACGCTGCATGGTCGTACTCTCGCTGCACTCCATATTATCCATTGTTGATCTGCACACGTCTGTTGCTGCCACAGTCGTCACACGCTTGTACATCATTGTCATGAGACACTCTCCCAAACAAAATCACGGTTTAGTAACGCAGTGTGCTTACAGGAAAGTAAGAGTATTCTAATTACTTTTTTGCAATAGTAATCCCTTACTTTACTTACTGAAAAAAGTAATCGGATTACAGTAACACATTACTGCCCATCTCTGTTTAGGACTGATGATGTTTTTTGGTTATAAGTTGACTGCAAGAGTATCGTCACGGTAACACAGATGCTGAGGTCGGCCGTTGACAGTGATGCCAAAATGATGGAAATAATTTGCTGCTAACATTCTTAGACGCTAAAAACAAAATGACTTTTCTGCTCCCCACACTGTCTATGTCACTCAGTTTGATCAGTCTGCCCGAAAACCTCCTGCAGCGACGGTGTGACGAAGCGACACTGAGCAAATTCCAGAGGATGTGTTTTTGTCGAACTGAAACACAAGAAAGTAATTGACTACAGCGGAGCAAAGAATGCTTTTAACACTGTTTGGATTTTTCCCCCCTCTTTCATCCAGTTTCCATGCAAACTCTTTGAAATCCTTTTAGCAATCAAGGCGATTTTCTCTGGATGTGCAGCACAGTTTCTCCCAAATGTTTAGAGCAGTTTAACGCTGTAATTTTTTGTTTTCATAAGCGAAGCAGCATGAGCGCACAGAGAGCCAGCATACCGTATTAATTGTATTTTTGCGGGTAGTGCTGATTGCCAGTCTGCATTGCCACTCATTAACACTGGCTCTGGAATGGCCGCTGTTGTCCCAGGTGCTCTGTGTTTGGAGAGAGAAGGCTTCCAGCATTAAATACTTCTCAGAGGAAGTCTCTCCCAGGGCCAAGGCTGTGCAGCCAGACCACATTGAAACACTTTCTGTGTGCTTTTACTTCCTCCGCTTTGTGTTGTTAAATGTTAGGATTTATGTAACGCTGATCACAGCAAGCACCGGGCTGAAGTCACAAAATAAATTTGAAGGCTGAGTCAAGAGCTGGAATCAGGAGGCAAGTCAGAACAATTAGCATTGTTTTTTTTACCAGAGCATCCAAGGGTAGATCGAGTGAAGCACGCTCCAGACATTTGTTTGGATCGCTGCTATGTAGCTTTCAACATACAAGATTAACCTGAATTGTTGTCAACTGATTGGATGGAAATTGTCGGATTAGTGCCTTGCTGTTTAGGCTACAATTGTCATATACAATAGACACAACAGCTGCTGCAGACTAACAGGCCCAGCAGAATAATGCGGTACTTCCCTCTCCTACAGCATTATCGCATTTTGCTTGTTTTTGCTCCATGTGGAGCCAGAAACGAGCAGATGATTTGCAAGAATCTCCAACAGTCTCACCATTTCCATGCCTGTGCTCATTTCGACTTGTGTGAGGCTGTTAAATGTTGCTGGCAGCACTCCAGCAGGCCTAATAAAATAAGTGTTATTATTTCTGACTGGACTTTTGAACGGCGGCCTGAGCCAATCGTGCTCAAGTGTATGTGTGTGCGTGTGCTCGCTAGGCTCAGCGTGGCTCAGGTCTTCGCCAGCTGAGGAGCCGCTAAACGGAGTTGATTAGTGCAATTGGAGTATTCAAGAACAGAGCAGCTGCTTTGATTCGGCCTGATTGCTGTTTGAAGGAAATGGCCAAGAGAGGCACTGTTCTGTCAGGAACTGTTTGGAAGACTCCAGGTGCCCCTCCCCTGCTCACACACTCACAAGGACACACACACACTGCTCGCAGACCTCCCACTCACATATTTTCACTTCATACTCCTCGGTCTGCTCAATTCAACTCGTGCCATCGGAATATTAGCCGTGTGTCAAACTAACCATGAAATAATGAGAGCAGTGCTCCTGACATTAGCCCGTCGACTCATGACTCATGCTGGCTCCGAGCGCTCCGCAACCAAAATGGCACAAAGAAACACACACACACACTGTAGACTCAAACTTGCTTTAAATGAGTGCCTTTAAGTTCATTTGTACTACTTTTGAAAGTTTACCTACTGAGTTATCTGTACTTCTGCTGAACTTTTCTATCAATTTATTAAAACCAGTGTTCCCAAAAATTGGGATCACTGTCTGTTAAACTGTAAGTTTTGTTTGCAGCGAGTCTTGCAGTCAAGAGACTCCATGCAGTCCTGGCAGCAGGCTTACTGTATGTGTGCAAAGTGACTTCAGGAACTTTTGCACAGACAAAAAACCAAAAGAGCGATGTTTGGCCATAATGCACCGGGTGTCAGTTGCCAAACATCGCTGTCCAGCTTGGTGGAAGATTTGGTTTTGCTTTGCAGCCACAGAACCTGGAACATTGCAGTTGAGTCAAATGTGAGGCCATAAGCTAAAACGTGGTCATGCAACTGGACAATAATCCCAAATATACCAGCAAATCTACAACAGAATGGCTGAAAAAGAAAAGACTCAAGGTATTGCAATGATCCAGTCAAAGCACAAACCTCAACCTGATTAGAATACTGTGGCAGGATTTTACAAAAGCTGTGGATAAACAAAAGCCCTGCGAACCGCAGTGTTGTAAAGAGCGGGCCAAAATCCCTCCTCAACAATGTGAGACACTGATAACGTCATGCAGAAAATGATTACTTCAAGTTATTGCTACTAAATGGGTTTAACTTTTCATGGGACTGCAGAGTTTTTGTTTTTAATGTGTGTACCTTAAAACAGTTCTTCTAATTCATTTAACGTATCCTTCTTAAGCACAGCGTGTAAAATCATATTGTTAGATGCAGAGTGCAGATTTCAATCAGCTGCATTCGATTTTCTTACCCTTCCCAGTTCAAGTGCATAATCCCAGCTACGGTAGCCAGTGTAGGACAAACAAATCTGTAGTGAATTTAGGCTTACCTCAACTGCCAATATTCCAGGTATTCACATGTATTTACTTTGTATAAATCTTGTATAAATTTACTTTGTAAATCTTTGTGAAAGGAGTCTTATTGAAGCTTACTTGTGTCCAACGACAGTGATAATGAGTTATTGAGAATATCTTATTTAGGCTTACAGACCAATCAGTGTGTATTTAAATACCACATTCCTTTTTTTTCTATTAATAAACCTCAAAAAATTACTTAATGAACCTTTAAGTAGTCTGCACTCAAAATGGAAAAGTTCACCAACTTAAGTTAATGTTACTTAAATTTTTTGAAGCAGCAAAATAGCAGCAGAATTTACTGTATACACTGTAAATCAATCCAAATAATAACCTTACTTGATCTAAAGTGCCTCTAATTTAATTTGCATGATTTTTTAAAGTTTAATCAAAGTTGTGTATTTTTTGCTTGCACAGAAGTGCTTAGTTGTACTTGTTTCATTTAATAATTTGTAGTTGATTTTTCTTAATACAGACACTTTTGGCTAGACTCACAGGACTGTTAGTTTAACTTTACATCCTCGGGTTAGTAGGGCTGTCATCCATACTTAGGGTATGTTGTGTTTAGAGTTGAAGTTTTGTAGATATGTGCCAAAGAACAGTCTGACAGTTAGCTAGCACTATGCCACCATGACTGAGACTCTGACTTCCAGTCACTTTTCTTTGTAAAGATTGCTGTTCAGATGTAAACCGTCACTCTGAGGTGGATACAGCAAAGGACTACCTCGTGGTTTTTAGCTTTCTGTCTCACTACATACAGTAAATATTACAAATTAGTACTCAGCTTTTTAAAAAATGCAGTCATAGTGATGTTTTCTGATATTACTGTTTATAAAATTCTTAAACTGAGGTCATATGAAGTGCATATCTTTTTCTTTGTTCGTGTAACTTTTTGTTTTAAAAATAAACTTTAGAAGTCGTTTGTCTTAACCTGAGGTTCCTTTTTTTTCTTAAATAAAGACAACTTTTTTTATACATTGCAACTCTGAGCAGTCTAAATTTGATTAAGCAGCATTAAGCTACAGAAATACATTAATGCATTTTAAATCATTAACACAACACTAATTAAAAAGAAATTAAGGTAAACTTTAAGACCCATGAGTCATTATGGTTTCTATTGAAGAAGTGTTATTACACAAATCAAGTAATGTGCAGTTATGCACCTCTTTGGGTCTAAGGAAAGCAATTTAAAAAACTAGAATTAATTAAGTTCAACAACTTAAATCGACTAAACTGTATAAGTGTATATTGTTTGCATGTACAGGGTGGCACAGTATTCTGCTTCCTAGAGCAGACACCTACATCAGCCACTATAGCAGTGACCCTCTCAGTCCTGTGATTTTCACCCAAGCAGATCTGTGCCAGCGTGGCTGGACGATATCAGTCAGGCATAGTGATAAGGATCACCTTCCAGGTCTGCTGGGTAGCTGCTCATTTTTCCCCTTCCTCACTGGCCCTAATTCTTAAGTGATGAATGCTATGCTCCCGATAAGCCATTTCAAAAGACGAGAGAAATGAAGCGAATGTGAAAAGAATCAGGTTGTGCTGTACTCAGGTGTGGCTGCTTCACTTTTCTCTGCAAACTGTTTCCCTAATCTTCAAAAAGTATCCCATAAAAGACATGGGAATTCATACACTGCGATGATTTTGTCACACAAAACTCTTGCTCAGACGTTTCCACCGAAAGCCACGGGCTCACCAGAGGCAACCGTACAGCAGTGGAGCTCCAGTACTGTGTGTACTTTGTTCTGGCAGTCACTCACCGAGCTCAAACACATTATTTCTCCAGCCATGCCAAGTCTGCAGGAATGAATGTACATACATGCTGCTGTTTCCTCTGCCTCCCCTGCTGCTGTTGAAACATGAATGACTCAAAAGCAGTTCGGCGCATATTTCACTAAACTCGCTCCTTCTCTCAGAACCAATCAATCAAATGCCATTTATGTAGAAGGGTAACATACGGTGAGGTAAATGCAGCATTATTGTGTAATCCGGCTCACTTTTATCTGGAAATTACCCTCCAGTAAAGGGAATGTCAGGGGAGGAAATGGATTTTATATTGCAAAACTGACATTAATTTGCACTTAATAACAAAGTATCCGTTATATTTCTATTTATGTCTTCTAAAAGGTCAATAAGAAAAGATTTTATGTTCACATAAATTCTTTGTGAACTCACCAGGAGAAGTTTAAAGGACCATTAATGGAACTCTACTTGTTCACTTCCTCTAAATACACGGCTATTTGCAGGCCATTGCTGGTGACAGGCAGTACTGCTAGGTTAAATATGCCTTCCTTTATGCTCATTACATACATGTCAAGTGCACAGGACCTGCCTCTAATTTACATCATTAGGCCTAAAATTATTGCTTCCTTCAGTTATGGCAGGAAGCAGATCTAGCAGGGAAAATGCAATTATCATGCTCAGAGTGATTCCAAGTGGAGAAAAAACATGGATTTCTGACAGCAGTCTTTTAACCTCACAGAATTCGAAGCTTTTCTGGATATTTTTCCGTGCTTTGGCTAAAATATAAAATCTGACTCAAAAGGTGTGGACTGTGGAGCGGCAAAGGAAAGCCAGACCTACTTCAGGAGATCACAGAGTTAAATGGAGGCAAGACTGAAAAAAGTCTGGAGTAGGTTGTTAGGTGTGCAGGAAACAGGGGGTTGGGCACATCTGAGAGCAATCCCAGCATGTGACAAAACGCAGACATAACAGTCTGCTCAGACACTTGTTACCCCCACATAAACACTTGCCTGAGTGAGATAGCGGTGGAGGGTACAGCAGTGGAGGGCTTGTGTCAATCTGTCATTTATCAGCCGCTAATTAACTGTTAATTTGCCAACCTTTGGGTTCAAGCATGCGGTCGATTTATTACTCCCAACAAACAGTCACTCCTGAGGGGTCCCGCCGCCTGCTCACACAGACCATCTCACGGCCTTGGTGAGCCCTGCTCCCTTTGTTCACCTCTGCTATGTCTTTTCAGTGATGGAGGTGATGGAGTTGTAAGGCTTGTTGTTATGTGTGTTTGTTTATTGCTACATTTAAAGCAATGGCATTTCATTTCCAAAGATTCAGCAAATACATAACACACAATGTATACATAAGGTTAGATTCTATTTTTTTAAAGGGAGTTGAAAAAGTTGAAAGGAGCTCTCATACAGCTGTTCCAGATGTTATCACGAAGATATAAGAGAGGTGGTTCTCTCAGAATAATAAAATACAGAATAATAATCTATTAGCAAAGATATAAGGACAATAAAAAAGGCTGAAGTAGTTCCACGTCTGCCCAGAAAAGAAAGATAAAAATGAGCTATACATGTTTTCAAACTCACCTGTGCTCACAACAGTTTTATCTGTGTGGTGGTCCCATTATCCACGTAGAGATGGTAATATATGCATCTTTGTTTTTTTGTCTTACAGGATCCATAATGTACATCATCAGATTATTGTTTAAGTGCTCAGATAGAATAAGCCAAAGATGTTAGCTTAGTCCTTTTCAAAATGAAAGCTTTTAAACTGTAAAATAACTACCCAAAGGCATTACAATATTGGCTGTCACCGGATGATTTTGCTTTTCAGACTTGGCAAGCTAGCAAGGAAATATGTACTGTATGCTAACATGTTAGCACTTAGCATGTTAGCATGTACATGTTTATATGCTTGTATTTTTAGGACTTTGTGCTCTGTTACAGTAGGTATTAAATACTTAACAACTAAAAGTATGCTAGCATCGGCCCTAATGGTAAATGCAGAAACATGCATGCATGTGTTACTTTTGCACAATTTTAAACATAGTTTATATTTATTTTTGGGTCCAAAGAAGGTTTACATTGCGTAACATAAATAATGAAATTAACTCTGAAGCTAGCATGATGCTTTTTTAATATTATTACTGCTATTTACTTATAAATTCGGTAATGTTACATATTAGAGTTAATGTGCCATGCATACATCATTTCCTTAGGGAGTATTCTGATTCATACTTTTGCTAAAGATTAACCCACGGGTTAAATAAGTCCCGTTTTGATCACTTGTCAAACACAAGCATGAGCACATTTTGGGTAATCTTTTTCGTTCTGATACCTAGACTGACCAAAATTGATAAAACTGACCCAGGACGCGCTGGAGAGATTATATCTCTCGGCTGGCCTGGGAACGCCTTGGTGTTCCCCCGGATGAGCTGGAGGAGGTGGCTGGGGAGAGGGAGGTCTGGGCTTCTCTGCTTAGGCTGCTGCCCCCGCGACCCGACTTCGGATAAAGCGGATGAGGATGGATGGATGGATGACTAAACTGCTTATTCAGTCTGACCCAAAATTAGTGATTGAGACTACAAATTCAGCAGGAAAATGTTTACATAGGTCGAGTGAGATCATTGTTTGTGGTTGCAAGTCTTTTTGCAACCACAGGTATCACCTCCCCCGGTAGCCTTTAAAGAGAATCCACTTAAAGAAGGTACTTGTGTTTTACTTGTCAGAGCCATCTTTTGTACTGTAAATACCTGCCAGCTGACACTAACTCCAGGATTGTCATGTGGCTGATGGTATTATGTCTCTCCCATCAGGTTACTTCTTTAATATTTAACATGCAAATGTTCATCAACAATATGAAGACACTGACAAGCTTTTCTGACCAGCTGACACACTAACTGTAACATAAATATAAAATACTGTCATACTGATGTCTAAATACACTGTGCATGGCAGCAAAGAAAACACACTCTTGGCATTTAATAGTGATATGTGATGAAAAATGTCTTTGACTTTAGAGCCAAGTCTGTAAATTATTCTGGTGAAAAGCTGTCAGCGAGTGAAATATTCAGAATCCGGTCCATCCTGATCGTTTTCTTGGCAGACAGCAAGGGTGTGTGTTGGTGATATCTGAGAGTGGGTGTTCTCCCGAGTGTGTGTGTGTGTGTGTGTGCCAGTGCAAGAGAGTAAAACAAACATGGGTCTGCCTGTGTCCGTGTGTGTGTGTGCTGACAGCAAAGGCTATTAAGCCAGCAGATGGAAGCGCCTACCACACTGAGGTGACAGCACATGTCAGAACGACAGAGGAAATGCCCCCATAAAGCATCACTGTTGACAGCTACAGCTTGGGCTGCCTGACACCCGACATGAAGCTCTGCGCCTGGCCAGGTCACGTCTGCTAACACACACACACACACACACACACACACACACACACACACCTCACAGATCAAACCATTCTAGCGGGAGGACAGTTCAACAGGTCTCCTCAGAACCACCACAAAAGCCTCCAGCCTGCACAGGGTGGTTGGTGTTAGCTTCAGCACATACATCATACATGACAGCCGGCCAGCATTAGAATCCTCATTCTCTCTGCTGACAGCGAGAGGAGGGAGATCACGCTCTTGCTTGTTGTTCAAATGGAAAATAATTCCAATAATAAAACCACCACACTAATCTGTTCCTGTGCATGCTCCACTTAAACACAATTACACTGAAACAGAATGCGTGGGGCTAATCCCTTTAAAATGAATCAGAAACTCAATGATAAATCTGCAGCTCATGTAAACAGAGGAGTCCAATGAGGGCTATTTGAAATCCTAATTTCTCAGGCTAATCACCTCTCGGAGCAAAGACAGACTGGGATTTCAGCGGTTATTACGGAAAGGTATGCCCAGAGATAGCAAACTCAAGATTGGATTCGGGTGCCCCTCCACACACACACACACACTTTCACCCACTTCAGCAATTACGCTCACTCAAGCGCGCAAGTTTAAAGCCTGGTGCCAAATGAGACCATTTTGCAGGGATTTCACTTCCTTCTGCAAATCTCGGAGGCACTTTTGAGAAACGACAGACTATTTACTAACAGTCTGATTGCATGTGTTGTGGGGCAGAGGAGCAGCACACCTGTTGGACACAGGCACACACACGCATATACACGACGTGAATGACAACCTATGTGGAATCAAAATAAAGTAGCTGCAGTGAAAGCTCATAAATTTGATCCGGCCGTCCTCCCCGGCATGAAGGCTTTGAACCTTTCCGCACCGTATTTAACTCACCCTTACATTGCAATGTGATGATTAACATCTGCATAAGTAATTAATCCTCGTTCCATATAATACTTGTGAACCAGGTAAATGAAGCCTCTTTTTCCAATTTGCCTAACATATTTGTCTTGGGATTAAAGTGGCTGCATTTAGCGGCTGCTCAAACATACTGCCTCAGTGTGCTCACCATTAGACTGAGCATGCCTGATTGAAGGACAGGGCATGCTCAGTCTAATGCGCTCTCTCACAGTCCAACCAGAGGATTTCCTTACACCAACACCCTGGCCGCCGCTCGCTTGATCAGACCCAGGACTCAGTGCATTCATCCCCCTGAGCGTACGGAGGGGGGGCGTCAGCGTGTGAGAGCTCACCTCGGTGGTAATGACAGCCCACTGAAAGCAGACCTGCGGTGCGCTTGAGCTAGCCAGATCTTTTCAAGATGCCTGCAATCAGGTGCTCAGGACCATGTCATTGCACTCGCACACAGCACCACTGACGGGCGACACTTCCTCAAACTGTTCCTCGGTGAAAACGCGTGAGTGGGTGGCTTGGCTGATGGGGATTCAGAGTGAAAATGTTCTTATTCTACTCCTGGATTTTTTTGGCCTCTTTGCAGAACTCCCACTTTGCCAACCGTACTTTTCACATCTAGCTTAATTATAACTGAGAGCTGCTGGATATTGCTTTTTCTTTTTGAGTGTTCAAAGCTTTGAATACTAACTGTTGTAAACATCAGAACCATTAAATGTGCTTTACATAATCTTACTCAGGGCAACGGTGAGGCGTATCTCTCTGAAGTTTATTTCCTGTAACACATCATTTAGGGCCAAGCGTTCCCAACAGGTCATTAAAATCCCTATATAAGGACAAAACTGCAAATGTTTGTGCCACAGGCTGGAAAAACAGCGTTCAATCAAAGCACTTTAATTTTAATCATTCATGTTTCCCTTGCAGTTTGGTACCCACACTTTGAAATTGAAGAAACAAAAAATAAACACAGCGTTTCTGGTAAAGAAAACACGGACAAATTTACCCCGCTTTGTCTTTCTGTCTGTGATTGTTCCATGTGCTGCCCACTCCAACACACCCACTTGTGCCAGCAGAAACATACCACTCACCCACGCACGCACATACAGGTCAGATACGGAGGGAAATAGTGCTATCATTTACATATTTTCCCACATTTGTAAAAACAAAGTTAGATTTTGAAAAAACCTTGACACACAGTTTTTCTCTGCCCTTCGAGATGACCCACAGGAATAATCTCTCTTTGATAAATTTAGGGAAAGGTCACGGTCTCAGTTCAGGTTAAAGCACCTTTGTCATAATGGTATAAGGCAGGGGTCTGCAACCTTTAACACCCAAAGAGCCACTTGGACCCGGTTTCCACACAAAAGAAAACACGGAGCCGCAAATACTTTTTGAAATCTAAAATGAAGCTAACACTGTATATATTGTTTTTTTACCTTTGTGCTTTGTGTGAACATCTAAAGTAAGTAAGTAAAGTTTATTTATTAAGCGCTTTTCACAGACAGGCAGTCACAAAGCGCTGTACACAAATATTAAAATAAACAATACAATCAATAGACATTATACACAATGTAAAAGATCAAATGTAAATAATGTAAAGAACAGAAAACAGTGTCCGCACATGGCCATTGTTTGAACAGAAAAGTTTTTAACTGCTTTTTAAAAGAATCCACAGAGCAACTAAGGTGTGCTGCTTATAAAATCCATGAAGTGCTACAGAGAAAATTACATTTTATTTATGTAATTAACACATTTTGAACTCTTAAAGAAATATAACAAAAGGAAAGACAGCCAGCTGAACTAAAATGATCCATGTAGCAAACAAAAACTGTTGTGAGCCGCCACCCTTTTAAAAAGGAAAAAAAGCACTATGCCGCTAAAACAAAAGAGATATTTGCAAAATTCTGCCTAAATATCTATTTTACCACGTTAATGTGTGTGGTGGGGCGTGGTCTGCAGTGCCGCTGCATGGAAGTCGGACGCACCTGAGCGGCACCCGCAATCACGCCTCGCCGCCTTAAAGTCTGTGCTCTCTCTGCTGTTGTGTTGTCGGGCTGTGAGCTGAAAAGCTACAGCCGGCTGTATGCGTACAGCAACCGTGTGTGAAAAGTGGTCAATAAAGAGATGCTGAAAAGCATGTTCATGGAAACATCGTCGGGTCTGCCGTGATATGAGACTTTTGGTCCCGAACCTCTGCTCACAGCGTCTGCAAATCGGGGCTTTCATCTTCATGCAGGACTGTAAGCTGTCATCTGTGAGGCGTGAGCGGTGTTTGTCTTTAACATAGTTCATGGTGGAGAACAGCTGCCGACATAATGTGGATCCAGATCCATTATTGGCCTATCTGGGGTCGAAAGTCTCGATAAATGCACGGCGTTTCTGCGGGTACACCGGCTTCCCCGAGTGTAACCCTTATTTTGAGCGATGAAAAAAATAATAAAATATTATTTTATTTTTATATTTCAAAATCACAGTAATCTTCCAATTTAGAACTACAAGTGTTTAAAAAAGAACTAAACACAAATAAAATGCACTTCAGCTAAATACTTCTAATTTATTTTCCCAAACCACGGAGCTGCAGTATAAGGACTAAAGAACCGCATGCGGCTCCGGAGCCGCGGGTTGCCGACCCCTGGTATAAGGTGTCCAGCATTTGATTGACCCATCCATCCACCCTGATCACCCTGAGGGGGTCGCAAGAGGGAGTCATTTGACATTTTGTTTAGTTTTCTTTTTCTTTTGCTGAAATGACTCAAGAAGCCACATTTCCTCACCTACAGTATGTTGTAACCAACATACTGTAGGTTATAACATGTTAGTGATGTGACGTTGTTTTCTGGGTTAAATCGAGACAGCCAGCCAAAGCAAACCTTTAAAAAGGCGTCCCATTTATGTCTCAAAGGAAAGGAAGGAAACTTGTCTTCTTAAACTACAAAGACTAGTATGAAAAACAACCAGAACTTTTGAAAGTTTGGTTGACCATATCAAACCAACAGTTCTTCCAAAACACGTTTTTGATGTATTTGACAGATTATAAATAATGTTGAGCTCACCTGTATACTGTTCCTGGGGAGTTTACAAAAGTATATTTTGGACAAGACTTAGACATAAAAGGTCTTTCCAACATAAGAAAACGTTTTATGCTTTAAGCCAATCTCAATTTTGTTTAGATGTTTGACAAAGTTGTGTTCAGTAAAGATGGCTGTGGCTCAGGAGGAAGAGCAGGTTTGCTATCAATTGGAAAATCAGTGGTTCAAGCCCTGACCTTCATGTTCCAGTCTACATGTCCAATTACCCTTGGGCAAGATGTGCAACCCCAAGTTGTCCAAATGCATGAGTGTGTCTATGAGTACAGAATATTAGTGAATGAGGCTAAAAAGTGCTTTGAGTGCCAGTTTGTGAAGACACATCTTTTTAGCAAATTAACCAACTAATATTTCAAATTGTACTAACCACTGATTATCCTTCTGAACTTCGACTTTTTTGTATTATAATTTTTTATTGAATAGAAGAAAAAGAAGATGAAATATTCTCACCTGACTAACAAAGAAGAGTCCATCATGACTCAAAGAGAAGATCGAACAAGCTGACATCCATTTCTCCTCCTACTGAGCTAACGGTTCACGGTCTTCATCGACCTTACCCCATTAGGCAAAATCTCGTATGGAGATCCACACCGAGGGCGACTGATGGTCATTTTATTTTTCTACTATTTCCAACTTATCACACTAACAATTGTCACCTTCTCACCAAGCTTCTTGCTGATTGTCTGGTAGCTCATTCCAGCCTTGCACAGGTCTTGTTCATGAGGCAGACACTGATTTTGTGGACATATGCGCTTTATACCTTGATTGATTGTCTGTGTGCCACTTGGGCCCACATCCAGTCTGTGGGGGGCAGAATTCTGGTTCGGGGGAATACTTATTTCGCTCAATGACATGCAAATCAATTCGTAACTTATATATTGTATCTCTCTCCATTGAAATGAAATTACCATAAAAAATCACTGTTAATTTCATTCTAAGTGAGCAAACTTAGAAATTCGGCAGAGGATCAGATACATTTGCCTTCTTTAGTGGAATAATATGACCAACATAACTTTCAATTCATTTTAATTCAATTTTATTTGTACAGTGCCAAATCACAACAACAGTCGCCTCAAGGTGCTTTATATTGTAAGGTAGACCCTACAATAATACATACAGAGAAAAGCCCAACAATCATATGACCCCCTATGAGCAAGCACTTTGGCGACAGTGGGAAGGAAAAACTCCCTTTTAACAGGAAGAACCAGGCTCAGGGAGGGGCAGTACCCACACTCTGTCTCTCTTCCACCATGCTGTGGAAGAGAGACCGAGATTAATAACAGATATGATTCGATGCAGAGAGGTCTATTAACACATAGTGAGTGAGAAAGGTGACTGGAAAGGAAAAACTCAATGCATCATGGGAATCCCCGGCAGCCTACGTCTATTGCAGCATAACTAAGGGAGGATTCAGGGTCACCTGGTCCAGCCCTAACTATATGCTTTAGCAAAAAGGAAAGTTTGAAGCCTAATCTTGAAAGTAGAGATCGTGTCTGTCTCCCGAATCCAAACTGGAAGTTGGTTCCACAGAAGAGGGGCCTGAAAACTGAAGGCTCTGCCTCCCATTCTACTTTTAAATACTCTAGGAACAACAAGTAGGCCTGCAGTGTGAGAGCGAAGTGCTCTAATAGGGTGATATGGTACTACAAGGTCATTAAGATAAGATGGGGCCTGATTATTTAAGACCTTGTATGTGAGGAGCAGGATTTTGAATTCAATTCTGGATTTAACAGGAAGCCAATGAAGAGAAGCCAAAACAGGAGAAATCTGCTCTCTCTTTCTAGTCCCTGTCAGTACCCTTGCTGCAGCATTTTGGATCAGCTGAAGGCTTTTCAGGGAGTTTTTAGGACATCCTGATAATAATGAATTACAGTAGTCCAGCCTGGAAGTAATAAATGCATGAACTAGTTTTTCAGCATCACTCTGAGACAGGATATTTCTAATTTTAGAGATGTTGCGCAAATGGAAGAAAGCAGTCTTACATATTTGTTTAATATGTGCATTGAAGGACATGTCCTGGTCAAAAATGACTCCAAGGTTCCTCACAGTGTTACTGGAGGCCAAGGTAATGCCATCCAGAGTAAGAATCTGCTTAGATACCATATTTCTATATTGCCAAGATTTGCAACTGGCATTGAGATGGTTGGATTAGACATCTATTGTACGTGTACACCAATTTAACGTCTTTGTGATTGAAGAAGAGTTACACACATGACCAGTTTTGACTGAGAAGATGACCTCAGTCATTCAGTTATGTTTTTTTGGTGTCCAGAACTGTATGCATTTTATGGCGTTTAGGACAATATACGCACTATTTTTCCTCCATAGTCTTAGGTCTGCCATATGAGGTGTTGCCATGAGGCTCGGGCCATGTGCGGACACTGTGCAGGCTGCTCTGTGGTCCAGCCTGCTCTGCAGCCCTCTCTGTATTATTACAGCTGTAAGTGTGCCAGCCGGGGGAAATTTGTCTGCAATTCACCTGAATTAGAAGCGCTAACCCAGCTCTCCCGTGGCATGCTGTAATGGTTTGTTTATTTTTGAGGTTTTGCTTTTAGCAAATCATTCCTTATCTGTCATTTGCTTATTGTCCCATTGAGAAGCTCCAAAGGGGCTCGGCGTGGGGGCGGGAGGTCGTTAGCGCAAGGTCCACGGAAAGCCCCACCTTTACACTCTTTGGCTAAACAGAGCGACTCTGTAAGGGTAACACATCCATCTAAGTGCCTGCATGATGTTTTCTCTGCTCCACTCACCCTGGCTTTTTGTTTATCTGGCTTGTTTAAGATTTCCAACAAAGACAGACTTTGAATAAATGCCACTGTTATTCTAAATGAAAGATTCAACCTGCCTAAAAATAGATCTTGATTATAAAGAGTTTCTCTCTGCTCACGCTGACTGCAGCACACATTGTTTTAGCAGCGCAGCTTAGTCTGTAATCAGTGAGGCGGGCTCTGCAAATCCCCCTCAGTAAGCCACATGAATGAGGCCATCAAGATGTAAATTATCACATGATTGTCTATAAATCATGTCATATGGTGCACAAATATGGTAATGTGGTGAACATCTCAAATCACTGAAACGCTATATTTTCTTCAGACAGCTCAAATGAGCATGGGATAATGTTATGCTTATCAATTTTCCATTACGTGTTTCATTTTCTGGGGTCACCCAGAATTTGCTTGTTTCCATAAACAACGTTAAAGCGATTGGCCGAGAAAGAAAAAGGCTGAGGACGATGTGAAATCGCGCAAAGGGGAAGAGATAATTAAGATACAAACATACAACCGTTCTAAGGGGGTTTAACAGGAGTGACACAGCGGCCGAGTGCTCCTTGATGTGTGGCTAAGTGTGTGTGTAATGGTCCTGCAGATGTCTTTAGCTTTCCTGCCTATTGAGATGTGGTTGGTGTGGGATGTGAATTGTGTTGTTTTGGGTTTTTTTGTAGCCGGGGTTGAGCCGGGCAGCTTTGCTGTTCTAAATCAGCCCGTCACACACCACTGCCTCCCTGTCAGAGGCCTATCTGCTACCACTTACTCAGAAATGCAACAAATTTTCTTATAATTGCTTAAAATTTTGTCGTGCTTGTAAATACTTGTGCTTTGACAGTTCATTTATTTTGTTTGATTGCTGTCGACTATATATAGCGCAGGGCCGCCTGCATGCAGATTCCATGTGTCATCCAAATTCTGCAATAAGACAAAAGCGGCTGTGATGATTATCCGCTGGTTTCAGGGTGTTTATTTACTCACTGAGGTCGAGGAGAATTCGGCTATAATTGACATGCGTTCAAGCTCGGGATGGCATCCCTCTTGGCTTTCTATGGGAGTGTCTGACAGAAGCATAGAAAGCTCATTATCTTAGAAATCTGTTTCTGCTTCTCGTCATTTTCTAACCCCATTTACTGTCAGATGCGATCAGGTTTGGGAGCTGGTGCACAAACGCAAACTAGTGGAACCTTTCAGACAGAGTAGGTGTTAAGTACTGGATCTTAATCGAATCTCTGAGTTTAATCAGGACAGTCAGTTTCCAATATTTATTGCAACGCTTTAATTTAAACCCACGTGTGCAGCTCATGTGACTCTCTGAGCTATGAAAACTCCTGAGCTGCATTAGTCGGTTTTTTTTACACTGATTTTTGATTTTACACACTGATACTGAGTTTTAAACTTCTTTTGGGCATCGTTTATTTTCTGTGTGACAAGAATAAAATGTTCAGTTTTCTATTTTATTAAATTAAAGATGCCACAAACAATATTTTGTATATAATTTAGGTGCTAAAATGGGAAATGTGAAATATGTTAAAATTTGAAATCTAATTTAATTTGCTTCAACATAAAAATGTTTCATGGGCATCTTTAAAATCAGTAGTGGATTTAGAACATTTTCCGTGGGGGAGGGTAAAGGAGGGACGAAAGGTCTAGGCAGACAGCTCTTCAGTGAAGCATGTAAAAATCTGTTATATGTAAATGGAATACTTTAAAAATATTTATTCTATCATTATCTCTTCTAAGAAAACAAAGCTTTTGGACAAAAAAGCAATTAATTTTTACAAGTATTTTAAGGACATAAAATTTGGGGGGCGCAGCTGGGGGAGGGCAAGCCCCTCCTTGCTCCCCTGTAGATCCACCCCTGTTTAAAATGACAATAAAACATTATCCTGTGGACATGAACACTGTATAAAGTGAAAATAAATTAAAATGAATCCACATTCAAATGTTGCCCAATTCTGCAGTTCCCCTTTGCTCAGTCAAGTGTTTTAATGTCATGTACTTTCTTGATTTGCTTTTGTTGCTTTTATTGCCCATGTCATCAATCTTGTTTCCACCCACATAAAACTGTTTTTTGGTGGGAAACCTCATCATGACCTGTGCTTAGCAGACAGAGTGAGGTTGGTAACCAGCTATTGAACACGGTCGAGCTCAAGCATTAAACATGGTAGAGATGCAAAAGTGAGCCAAAAGAATAACTTCCATTTAAAGTTAATTTTGACTTGTTCGTTGAATCTGTGGCTACATAAGTAGCCGACGCCATTGCCAGTATTTACACCCCTGTGGCAGTGTAGTCACATTTCTATGGAGGCGCACACACACACAAAGCAGCCAACAAAGAAAAAAACTTTGTGTTGTTCTTGTGTAAAATAAACACAATGTTTATTCTGACCCAATTCAATTATTTGTCCACCATTTCCTAAAAGATCATTTTAAAGAAAATGTGGGAACAAACATGTTTTTTAGGATTTATTTTATTTAAAAATGAGTGAAACAAGATTAGATTGTGACTAAATGACCTTTTAGAGGCTTTTTCTTCGAAGGCTCTTTACTCTCCGTCTATTCTCTGACACTTCTCTCCAAGAATTTGTCCACCAGTGACAACAGCTCCATCTAATCCTCATCTCTGCTTCTCCACCACACGGACAATTAACCACAAAGGAGTGACAATGTGGCTGCTGTCCATCCCGAGAGAGCCTCCAGCGGCTGCCACGCTCCATTTCAGCTCCACAAACACGCAGTAATGTTGTTCTGATTAAAGGCCTGATAGTGTGGCTGTGGATGAACAGCAACTGCTCTGCAGTCAAACAGGGTCACTGATTCTGTGGGAGTCAAGATGGGAAGATGAAGCCAAGACTCTTTCAGATACAATCAAATATGTTTAAGGGATGCTTCACTGATTGCACTTTAGACGGATTACAAAGATGCCACTCGCTTTGACAGATTTCCACAACAGCGAGCTCTAAATTGTTACAAGTGATCCTAATGCAACACAGAGTTCACCGGTTGGATCGTTTCTCCTCAGGGCTCACACTCAACTATGGAAACGCCTAACTAAAGAAAAATAAAAAACAAAATCTCTAAATATGGGATCATTGGACTGATGTAGGAGATATAAAATGAAAAAAATGGTGGCAAAAGTGGAAAAATAGAAATGTTTTGACACCAAAACTCAAAGTTATGAAATTAAAAAACAGTCTTTAAAAATTGTCACATGACAAAGTAGAAAACTTTGATGATTCATATTATGTAAACTTTAAAGTAAAATTGTTTTTTTTAATTTAAGGGAAAAAAATTTAAATTATAAGAGAGAAAGTGTAAAAACAATTTTTTATTATGTAGTAAAATATGAAATCATGTTGACAAATAAATAAAATATTTTTTAAAACTTAGATTTTTTTTAAATCAAATAAAAAAGATAAAAACTTATTATTATTATTGACCACTGAAAAACATGTGGTCAAATTCTCAGCTTAAATGTCACATTAACGCTCAATTTAAATATCGTTGTTGTTATTATAAAAACGGGTCTCATTAAATACAATCGACTGGAAAAAGAAAAAAAAGACTCTTTCAGTCGTTTCCATGTCGAAGTCAGCAGGTTCATACAAACAGCCTTTAAAAATCATTTGAATATATTTTCTCTCATTGGCCTAGCATCACGTGGCGAGGTTGCACGCTGAATGCCTTTTAAACCATGGTGGCCTTCTAACTCCTCTCTTCTCTTAGCCCAGTGCCTGCAAGATAACTGCACAGCATTCATCTTCATAATAGAGCCTGGCTGGATTTGTCCCCCATTTAGCCGGGCTAAAGGAAAGCATTACAGCCAGCAGGCATGTGACCACATAATTTCAGCCAGAGAGGCCTATGCTTCCTCTGTTTGCTGTCATTATGCCCTCTGTAAGCCACATAAAGGCCCAGCCATCCTGAGGAGATCGCTGCACTCCTCACTGCTCGGCCTGATTGGCTATTATCTAAATGAACCAATGTTCTATATCAGGACTTCTGACTACATAACTACCCTGTTAATATTCAGAGGAAGTGCTGGAGGTCAGGGAGCTCTCAGTCGCTTGACCTCGGGGTCGCAGGAACCTGAGCTGCAGAGTGGCACATGGCAATGAATGAGCCCTAATGGTTTAGATGGTATCTGTTACACAGCCGGGAGAAAGCCAATCTCTCCGGGCAATCTGACTGTGGAGAAAAAGCAGAGGCTCGAAAATAAACCCCACTTGTTTCAAAGTAGGATAAAACTGCTTCACCAGCGCCCCATTGAAATTCCCATCTAGAATGACGAATAATTACACACAGATGACCGAACGGCGGCTTCAGATGCGGCGCGGCTGTACGCGCCGTGTGCAGCCGCAGTTGCTTCGAGAAACTCGTCCAGGAAATGCAGTGACTGATTTGGATTGTTTGTTTGTTTGTTTGCTTAAGTGACTTCAGCACCTTGTTAAGGAGGCCACATGCTATCTGGGGGCCACTCTCAGGAGCCTGTCTGGAAGGATTAGGTGAGCATTTGCTTCATTTGGGCTAAAAACCGGGCCTTTGTGCAGACGTTTAAGATACTTGTTGATGCGTGGCGGAGCTTTGAGTTCCCTTAAAATACTTTGGTAAACATTGGGCTTATCCGCAGCAGCAAAACCATAACCTTAAAGAGCACTTTCAAAAGCAATTTCCCTCCCATACTATTGCATGTAAACAGAGTAATTGTACTTAGGAGACTCCCACTGTCAGCTGAGTGTAATTTAAATCCACATCATCCACAATGAAATCAGAGCCACTTAAATAGAAATAGCAGTGTCACTCAAAAATATGCCACTGCCACTGCTTATGTTAGAATTTATAGTAATGGTATTATTTAAGGTTTTTCTTAGTTTTCTACTAAAATTGCAAAATAAGCTACAATTTTCTTATTACAGATCCATGTGATACTTGAATAGTAGAACTTTTGAAGAAGAAAAATAAACAAAAAGAGCACTGAGAAATGCTCAGATGCCTCAAGACAGTTCATATTTTAAGGTAAAGATCCTGCAATACCAAAACCCAAACCCTTGGCGACAGCAGGGAGGAAGAACTCCTTTTTAACACAAGGGCCAAATATCTCCAGCCAAGACATGTATAGAGACACCACAAATGACAAATATAATGTCAACAAAGCTTTGTTAAATATTTCTGTACTGTATTTTTTACGGTGGCCCTGAGAGGCCAAATGGACTGCAACTTAAGAAAACACCAGCAATAAGAAATACGCTGCAAAAGCACACAAAACACAATGGAAATAGGAAAAAACAGATTTCCAAAAGCACAAGGGAAGTGTTCCTGGGGAGACAATAACCCGACGGACCAGCTGCAGGAACCAAAATATGCTAAGAATTGCGCTGGGAGACACTTAAAAGAAGTGGAGGATCTATCGGTTTTGTGAGGAAAGAAAAGATGAGAGGTAAGTGTGTTAGCCTAACTAGTAGCCTTAAAACCCGTCATCAGTATTATGTGAATCATGATAAAACACACCTACCATGTTTTGGGTTCCTGCAACTGGTCCGTCGGGTTATTGTCTCCCCAGAAACACTTCCCTTGTGCTTTTTCCTATTTCCGTTGTGTTTTGTGTGCTTTTGCAGCGTTTTTCTTATTGCTGGTGTTTTCTTATGTTGCAGTCCGTTTGGCCTCTCAGGGCCACCGTAATGTTTTCTGTATAATGACACATCTGTTATATTAAAGCTACTAAAACTACAACAAAATTACCATTGTGTCTTGGTAATAATAACAACTACACTAACTATCTGTTTGCACTACAAGTCATTACCTCTAAGGATAATAATGAAGTACTGCTCGACCAAGCTGTTCCCAGCAAAGAAAAAACCTCTAAAAACAACTGGTCAGCTTTGCTAACACATGTTTGCATTCATACATTTCAGAGCTAAACATGTCGCATGTGTTGTTTGGCTCTGCTGTTTACAGGCCGCAGTGACAGTGTAACCTCGCCCACCCCCGTACACATCCCACACACACACATAAAGTGTGTTAACCTCTGAAGCAATTTGCATTTATTTACCATGTGCTGCTACATGTGTCCCGAGGTTGGAGTTGGATACAAATAATGTGGAATGAAAAAGACGCAGGAGGTCTTTTCATTTGAGAAGGAAAGGAAATGAAAGCGGCGTGTAACCAAGGTCCTGTGGAAAGATGTAAATGTGCTGCAGCTACGGAAATATGGATTTACAAAACATGTGGCAATAACAAGAAAAATGGTCATTAGAAAATGTAGCAAGAAATTTCAACTCCCATTTGTAATTCAGAAGGAGATAACTGATTTTTATGCATTTTAAAAATATTTATTAAATTGAACTGGAGTTAATGGTTAAGCTTGTGCGGTCCCACCTGAGGACCCCAGTTCCATGTTTGCTTCACGGTACCCAGACAGAGTCATGATTGTGGTTATAGCAGAATTACATAACCAGCTTAGTAAGAGTAGACAATCTAATTTCATCTTTAGTTATGGTTAGCTGTAGCTGTTTCACAAAGCAGCTACTCAGATATGCAGTTGTAATGTATTTTTGTTTACCGTTAGCGTCACCACGGTTCCCTCAGCGGGAAAAAACAAGATCAGGATTTTTCCTTTGGCATTCTGGATTACTGGAGATCATAAAGTGTAGGATACTTTAATAATACATAAATACAGACATGCTAAGATTTGGCATCATTTACTGTTTTGCACTGGAGCTGACCAGAATTTGCCTGTGACAAAGGCCGGAGCTTCTACCCAACTGAAATTATTTTAATATCTATGAAAATCACAGCCAGTATGTCAGCTGTGTTTGAACAAGCCCTACAAGCAGACGCACATTCTATTTATTTATTTATTTATTTAATCAGTGGCCATTACTATTGCACACACGAGGTGGTATTGCACCTGGAGCTTAAGTCAGTTGTTACAGCTGAGGGGAAACCATCTTTGAATAATTTATAAAGACAAGAAAATATTTTCCCTTTCTGTCAACATCACACAAATTCAGTATCAAAAAAAGGCACCTGCAGTTCACTTTGGTTGTTTTTCATAGAAATAATCCACTTCTGCATTATATAATGACATCTCACTCATATCTCAAGCACTGAGTGTGTGGTGATATTTTAATGAGTACGATTCTTTAATGTGGCACCGACTGAGACAAAAAAACCAAATGAACCAAACTGTCATGTCTTACTGAGACGGCTGCTGATAGACGCTGTGACCACTTAGTGCATAAAACAGTCTTTCTGCGGAGGCCTTGATCACGCTCACATTAATGATACTTTCATTTGGGTGGGCTCTTGCTTCACTTGTGACAGTCATTTCCTTGATGGGCAACAAAAATTAGTGATGACGTGTTGTTTTCCAGTTCCAAGATTTTAGGCCTGCCAAAGGTTAAGGAAACACGCCGCCATAAAAGTGAGCCTCTGTGTTTGTCTTGAAACTGGGCAGCATTTGCTTGCACGTCTCGAGCTGTCGGACATTCGTCTGCTGCCGAGGCAATGCTGTGTTTTGTTTGACAACGGTTTTTAAGTTTCAGCTTCCTCTCAGTGCTCGACTGCAGGAGAAGACTTTTACAATGTGAGCCTTGTATACACTTGTTAGAGCAGAAGGATGCCAGCGAGCCTCACCTGCTGAATCAAACATGTACCGTGATAATCACTGATGGTAAGTAATGAAGTATATCTGCTCAGGCTGCTCTGACATACTTGTACTTTGTTTGACAACTTTAGTTTTTTTCAGTTCTTCTGGGATAAATTGTATGAATCCATGACATGTTAGAGGCACCGTTTTATTTATTTTCCAGTTTCAGGATCCTTTTCAATTAAAGCTTGTAACAATATTTGACATAAGAAAAAGATAATCTGAAGGATTGATTAAATCTGTGGTTTCGAAACAATACAAAAAATCTTTAGGTCTTTTTGGGTTGGTTCATATAAAGAAGCGCTTACCCATCCATTCTCTTCCACTTATCTGATTTAAGGTCTAGATAGATAGATAGATAGATAGTATTATATGAAAAGTTTTGTAAAAAAAATACATCAATACATATAATAAAAATAATAACAGTAGTGCCCGTTTATTGTTTGTTGGTGACACATGCATGGACATGGGGAGGGTCTAACTGTGAAAAAGGATACAAAATGAGCACTAAAAATTAATTTCACTAATATGTACAATTGTACATATTAGTGAAATATGTACAATTCATAAAAAACTGTCATAAAAAAACAAGAAAACATAAATATTTTAAAAATCCTTTAAAACCTTTTTTAAACTAAATATTTATGTGGCGAATAACAAAATGCATTCATGTTTTTACACCCAGATCTAAGCTGGCACACTGGAAATGAATCCAGCGTTCAACCCCTATACATAACTGTAATTTGCAGTCTTAACATATGAAAAACTATTAATATGTGTTACTGTTTTTCAGCTACAAACTGTAAACTTGGAAATGCATGGATGCTATGCTACAATAGACACTGGCTGCTGGGGAACTTCCCATGATGCATTGAGCACCTCTACTCACGTCTTTGTTCATCACTGCTGCATCCCGTTAACTTTTGTGTGTGTTGTGTCCTCGCCTCCCTGTGCTACAGGCAGATTGCTGCCTGCTTCTGTTGGGGTCTCTTCCTGTTAAAAGGGAGTTCTTCTTCCACACCGTCACCATCAAGTGCTTGCTGATTTCGTTGGGGTTGTCTCCCTAACATGAGCCTTGAAGTGATTCTTGCTATGAAGTGATGCTTTATGAATACAAGTGAATTAAATTGCAATAACATTAAAAATAAAAATCAATGTCTTAACATAGAACAGGCGCTTAATTTTGATACTTTGCTATTTGCTGATATTAGTCTTGGACTTATTTCGAGTTAATAGCCACGGGGGGTTGTAGTTCTTTCACCGTCAAGGTTAACTTGACTGAAAGATTGTTTTTTAGGAAGCAACCTAGAAAACACAGGAAAACGGTGTATCTTTGTGTGTTTGGGTGTCAGCAGAAGCCAGACATCTCTCTACACCTCTAAGCTTCCCGCCAGCAGAGGAGTTCCTGCTGGCTGACAGAGCGGTTAATCCACGCAGAAGGGCGCAGCTCCAAACAACTGCTGAAAATTGCAAGCGTTGAGTATCCCACTTCTCATCACAAAAACAGACTCTGTAAGCTTTCCCAATGTGTTGGTAGAAGAATGACTGCACGTTATTGCTAATGACAGGCCTGAACTGGGAAGAAAGGGATGAATAAAAGGCAAGAGGAAAAGTGTGGTCGCGGTGGTGTTTGAGGGGTGATCCTGCACCATTGCACGCCCAAACAAAAACAAAACTTAACCTGACATTCCTGCGTAATTTACACATCTCTTACATCTGGCACATTTGTCTTGACCAACTGGGACTTCCGTACAGGACCGAGGAGGTGTTCAAAGCAGTGGAGGGCAGCACATTCACATCTGTGATCGCTAAGGCGCCGTGGCACGGCCATGAGAGCAGTTACACTGTAACACTCTGCAGGCATTGTTTTTAATACCCTGACATTTAAATTGTGATCCCACTTGCCCTCTGGAGGGGACAGATTTTGGCAAAGAAACAAGGGAGGAGAGGTGTTCAGGGAGCCGAAATTAAACAAGGGAACAAAGATTTTTGAGCATGAACAAAGATGGTCTGGGTGCATTTGAAAAATCTGTTTTTCCTAATTCTACATTTCCTACAAGTGAATTGTTTCCTTTTGTATCAGCTACCCATAACAATTACTAAATAATAATTCAATACTGACTTGGTCCACTCAGTTTTGTGCAAATAATCACTGCAGGTCATTTGAAAAACCTAATGGTAAAGTCAACTTGTTGCCCTGTCGTGTGTGTAGCTGTGGCCTGTAATCAGCGGGCTGATGATACAACAGCAGTTTCTTCTCCTCCCGTGTGCGGAAAAGATCCTGAGAGTACAAACTGTGCATGAGATGCTTTCATTTGTCAGAGCACTTTGGCATTTTTGTGTTAACAATTAGCTAACAATAACAACTCACTTTGATGCTAACCAGGGTGGAAACGGGGTCACGACCTTTAACAGCCGCCTTGCTTCGCTGTACCCACAGATCTCCTTCTCTCTCTCTCACACACACACACACACACTCACACACACACACACACACACAAATCTAATGGACAAATTCAATAAAACACCAGTGTGGGGAAAAGCAGATTCCCATGAAGATCACTGCAGGTTTAATTTTGATTAAATCAATTGTGTCCAGATGTGCTATTAGTCCAAGCTTAAAACGGCAGGAAAGAAGCGACACAACGTACGAAGGCCCAACTTTCCTATTACTGCAATCAGTGTGTAATTACGCGAATGAAGAGTCCATTGACTTATTTTTGTTGGAGATGCTTGTTTTAAATGTGCTGATTAATTTTCTTATGATGTCTTCATTCATGTTTAAGTCACTCCGTCTCTTTGAGATCAGCTTTCTTTCCTTCTCGGTGAGAAAAATTTGGTTAATATGAAGTTTGGTGCAGAATTTTTATGGTAAGAATCCAAAGATCAGCTCTGGTGCTGTCAGCAAATATTTTCAACACATTGTTAAAAAATAAGAAAATGTAAAAACTGTGTACAGCATGCAAAAACTAAACTCCACTGTCAGCAAAATGTGAAATGAAAAATGACAAATGTTTACCTTGAATGGTGAAGCCTTCAGATGACACAGAGGCACATCCTGTATTTGTCGTCTGCCAATTGTCACTGCTGTGTTTTTATTTGAATCCTCCATTTTTCCATGGTAATCTATTCAGTAATTTTACTCCACTACATGTACTTGACTGTTTTAGTCACTTTTCTCTTTAACATTGCAAATTTATTCTTAAAACAAAACCAGGCCAAAGTTCACAGCGATCACATCAACTAACAGCCAATATTTTTACAGTATTTTTACTGACCTTTACTCAGTTTAAGAATTCTACTTACTTTTAAGTTGTAGTTTAACAATAAACTTTTTAAGATTTTACATTAAAATAAAGTAACAGAATAACTGATAGCATTTCCAGTCATTTTATCATTTTACTGCCCTACACATGAATAATCATTGTTGTTTCAGGGCTTCACTACAACTTAACTAGTAGTGTTTTTTCACATCTGTGGGGGAAATATCATATGTAGGAGATGGTTGCCTTCAGGTTCTCTTCCAGAAGGCAAAGCCACAGTTTTATTTTCTTTAGTTACAACACAAACTATAACTAAGTATTTTTTTAATCAAGCAGAAAACTGAAAATAAAACAAACAAATAAACAAAAAAAATTAGATTTAAATCTCAAAACAATGAATCATAAAAGTCTATAGTTACTTTTACTTTCAGATGGGGCACAGACATCAGTAAGTTCACCTTTAAATCCCCACATCCTCAAGAAACAAACATCATAGTGCTGTACATGTGCTCTCCAGATTTTCATATGTGTATATATATATATACATATATATCTAAAGATTTTCAGATTTCTTTAATTCTATAATAGTATTATTGCATCAATAATCCTATCATTCTGAATTATCTAGACCTTTTGCTAATTGTGTATATATATATTCTATAATTGGAAAATACAAAAATATATTTTTAAAAAATTACATAATTACACTCATTATCACATCTGCCTTACTGGCACAATATGAATAGTGGATGTTTTTTTTTTTTTAATTACTCTGAAGAGTAATTAACGTAACCATTTTTACTAACATCCTCTCTGCTGGTAAAAATCTGCACCTATTTCTTGTATTTCTGCATGTGCTGGACTTGAACGCTTCCTCTCCATAGACACATTTTTTGACTCCATCTAGTGGCACAGACTCGCCGTTGCTCCACTCTTGACATCGGCCGTCTGACTGCAGATTTAAGAACAACGTCAAACCTCGCGAGGCAGTAAAAGTTGGAGCACGTTCTGCGTCTTCACTTCTTGCGCACTGTAAATTTCAGCCACACCTGCTGTGAAAAAAGTCGGACTGCTTGGGAGCGCTTTTTAAGTTAATACAGTTTTAATGGTGTTGACTTTGGCCTGGTTTTAATTAATGACTTGGCTAGAGCTGTGGGAGGAGTCCAGGAGCCGTTAAAAAAAGTCATCGGTGATGTGCGTAGTGCTGGATTTGACTTTTAAGCAGAACAAAAGCAAAAGGAAACCATGTTTAGTGTTCACCGCACAAACTGTCACAACGCAGGTGGGACAGGAACACATTACAAAGTTGGTTTTCCACAGTAACTGTATTGCAAAAGTAAACAAGGCGGACAATCATATCATTCAACAACAATATGTTTGTTCCTCGGAGTTGAATTTGCCATTTCTCCATGTCTTAGAAAAGTGAGCTATGATCTCCAACAGAATCGTCTAGATACAGAAAAATATATTTCAGGTCAAAAAGGATTGTAAATACTTGGTAGTACTGTGAAGAACAGTAAGGGAAGACAGCTACAACAGGTATCATTCACTGTCCTGGCACAGTGGATGCATTTAATAGGTCGGACATACAAAAATAAACCACAACAAAGCAACACACGTATTGTACAAAATAAAAACCTGAAAGACTGTTTGATCAGAGCGTTTCGGAGACGAAAGCAGAGCGCACTGACACCATGTCTAAAATGTCCTGACCAAAATAACGTAAAAAAAAAAAAACACAACCCAAGGTGTGATGGAGGCGTGGACGCAGCTGCTTCGAACTATAATATTAACAATAGTAATGATAATCATGTCACATTGGAAATGGCTGGAGACCGGATGTAGATAAAAAAGTTTGCCAACGTAGGTTCTAGTGTGTCAAATGTTCGTGGTGCCCCCCAAATACACAAACGCCTAAAAAAGAAAGCAACAAAAAGTAAAGGGTAAATTCACAACTTGATGAAATATTCAAAAACAAAAGAAAACAAAAACTCTTTAGAATTGTACAAGTATAAAAAAGCTACAAACATTAATAAATTACATCACTGACACATAAACACTTCACAAGGTGCTAGTAAAATAACTCCAAAACCCTTCAGGATACTAGAACTCGAACAAGAGGCTGGTCATAGAAACTTTAAGTGTTGCTTTTTTTTATCCTTTTATGTAATTTTCCCTCAAAGCTTCGTCTCTCGTTCAGACAGAGTCACAATACAATTAGCTTTGTGTATGTAAGGCCATATGACAATAAAATGTATCGTGTCTTCGATTGTTTTCCAGGCAACACCTTTACGTCTAATGACAACATAATACTACTAATAATAAAAGTGAATCTCTGTTATTAAAAAAAATACAAATAAAAATTAGGACTATAGTGTATATCCATATATATACTTTTATTCATTTATTCTTATTAGCAAAACCAGTAAAAATGCTGAATGAAGCCTTAAGGGGAAAGGATACAAAAAGTAGTAATTTAAAAGGCTATGTACAAGCTACATTCTATATACTGTGATGTGTGAAGCTATAAAAATGCAGAGATGCGCCTATGTTGTCGGTGCTGCCTGGGAAAGCAAAAGAAGAGAGAAAGTATCCCCATGTAACTGCAGACGTGACGTGGATGAGGCTTATCATCAGCGGCAGGTCCCGTGTAGTGTCAGTAATCCTATGGCCGATCCTCCTCCGTCTGACTGCGTTCGCTTTGACAAACATCTGGACGGCCCGTGATTGGCTTTTTGTGCTTTATAGTCGCTCCGCATTTGCGATCCACAGCTCGGCACAAACGAACAAAGGTCCCCGCCGACAGAGACGCACGCACGCGAATCGATTCTGATCAAAAACGAGGACGTTGGGAAAGGAGGAGGTGAATTTTCCCAGTTCAATCAAGCGTGGCAATGATAAGCCACATCCATTTAGTAGGAAATAACCCCCACCCTCAAAAACAAACCAACCAACAAACAAACCAAAAAAACACCCTGCCCAAGCGCGCATGCAACTGAATACATGCAAGGGATACTTTCACAAATCTTGGAATGACTGCAATGTAATTCTACTTCATGTTTTAGCAACCCCTGATAAACTCACAGCTGTAGTAAAATGAGACATGTTCTCTTAAAAAATATTTATAGTAGGTTCTGTACACTTTTAATATCTGAAAGTTATAAAGTATAAGTAGAGGCAAAAACCTATTTGACTGATGTTCTTCTTAGAAATTCAAAAATGCATGATTTTCTTCTTCTCCCATCTCGTTTCAGTCTTTTATCTCTTTTCCACGTCGTTGGCTTTAATCGGTGAACGGGGGGGTGAGGTTGGGATGGGACCCAGCTCGTGAATTCCCAGTCCTACGACAGTCCGCTGCATGCTACAGAAGGAGCTTTCCATTTCGATGGATTTTTAAAATCTTTCCAAGTCTCTGTTTGGCTGTTGCCATGCCTTTCTTTAGCCGCTTAGCTGCAGGAAAGACAAGAAAAGAGAAGAGGTAAGATGGCGAGCCAGCTTACAACTTTTTGTTTTTTTTCCAAAAATGTAACAAAAGCAACCCATCCTGACATGTTCGCACCAATATTTGCTAGCTTAGTGGCGTTTATGCTGGAACATTAACATGTTCATTGGCCTAATAGCAAAAACATGTTTAACATACCCAACGCTGGTCAAGAGCCCCACAGGGCAACTTTTTTTTTTCCAATTCAATTCTGTTTTATTTACACAGCACCAAATCACAACAACAGTCGCCTCAAGGCGCTTTATATTGTAAGGTAGACCCTACAATAATACATACAGAGAAAACCCAACAATCATATGACCCCCTATGAGCAAGCACTTCGGCGACAGTGGGAAGGAAAAACTCCCTTTCAGCGGGAAGATTGTGATTTTTCATCAACAGTGTCTGAACATGTTGTAGCAGACTTTTGCTTGTGTCTAACAGACAGTGGAAAGACTCACCGCATACTTTGTTAGGAATGTCTGGTCCAGCTATGAAAGACAAATATCTAAATTACACAGTCACATGTCACCACATGACCTTTTGAAGTTCAGTCCAAATAGAAAGGGGAAAGAAAGGTGATTTAAGTGCCTCTGAATGGACTGGTCTGAGAAACTGCTGACCTACTGGGATTTTCCCTCACAAGCATATAACCATCACTAGGGTTCACACAGAATGGCTCAAAACAGAGAAACTATCCAGTTAGTGGCAGTTCTCCGGGTGAAAATGCAATTCAGTTCAATCTTATTTAAATAGCGCCAGATCACAACCACAATCGCTTCCAGGCACTTTATATTTGACGGTAAAGACCCTACAATTATACTGATAATAATGCCTTGTTAAGGGCAGAGGTCAAAATGGCCAGACTGCTCTGAGCTGACAGGACAGCAGCAGCAACTCAAATAACCACTCACTACAGGCAAGGTAAGCAGAAGAGCATCTCTGAACACACACCATGTCAAACCTTGAAACAGATGGTTACAGCAGCAAAAGACCACATGTGGGTTAGTAATGGAGTCAATCACTAATGTCAAGTTTGTATTATATGAAACATTATAACCATTAAACATACAGGAGTGGCTGTAGCTCAGGGGGTAAAGCAGGTCGTCATTGACTTTACCTCTGACTGCTGCAGTCTACATACCAACTATCCTTGACAAGATACTGACCCCAAGCTGTTCTCTGATGCTTGTTAGACACAAAGCGTAGCACAAAGTGCCTGCATGAATGAGACGAGTTTTACTGAGTGCTCAGGTAGAGGAGAAAAGTGCTATATAAGCATTTGCATTTGTAATATTACTACTTTGCTAGTAACATTAGGCAGCATGCAAACTAAGATCATGCAGCTAGCTGCTGTGTGTTTTTTTCAGTGTCTGTCTAATGAAGCCAAACTTGGCTGAATGGGATTTTGGCCACGAGGGGATAACTACAATAAACAACAAGCGGGATTTGCAGCAGAGGGACTGTTTGTGTTTTGGCATCTTTCTTCTGGCTAATTTTAGTTCATGCCAGTGCGCCTGCTATTTCTGACAAAATGGGCACTTTTAAAAGTTAATGCCAAATATAGCATGTTGTGTTGTGGCCAGCAGAGGGGAACAAGACAGATCATTTAAAATTCTGTTAAATAACATATCTAAATGTCATTTCTATTCTGGCGGGAAGAACCACATGCAAATGTAAATTAAAAAGCAATGCATTAACTAGAAGCAACCTAAAACGATCCCTAGAAAACATTTAAGTGAGACGCATTTCCTGGAGGAGGGAGTCACTCCCATTAAGTATCCATCATTTGCAGTTCACAACAGTTCACACAACTGTCTCTCATTACAATAGCGTTGCACTTTGCATGCTCAAAGAGCAGCAGCCGCCAAACCAAACTGTTATTTGCTAATTATTATTGATTACTAGTCCGGATGAAGCTTTAGAAATTCTAAAAAAAAAAATCCTGGAAAGAACTTTCATTTGGCAAGATGGAAAACATTCATTTCCTTGAAAAACTGCTCAATTTAAAAGCCATTAGATATTCATTCATTACTGCTCCATTACTGAAAAGCTGCTACAAGAATCTCTGTGTAAAGAAGGCGAGTGATTCAAATTTATTCACGGGAAGTGAAATCTTAATCCCACAGATTACTAAAGCTTTAAAGACTTTACACGCAGCATTTGAAATTTTCTAATGAACAAATAGCCGTGCCTGTGCTTAAAGGGGACCTATTATGCTTTTCCTTTTTTCCTCTCTCGGAAACACACTGTTGCATTGGCGTTAAATCGCTCATAATATACACTGCAATGGTTTAAAGGGAAATATATTTACAAGTCATCTCTGTGAGGCACAAAGTTCTGTCTTGTTTCTGCATGACCAGCAACCAGTGACAGTTGCTCTGAGGATGATGGGACCATCCGTTGTGTACTTTCTTCTGCACACTCCACACTCTGTACACATGCTCACCTTTGGCGTCTGCTGAGCCCACACGGTCACCCTTCGCCATGCCGCTGCTGTTGGTGCTTGTGGAGTTGGTGCTGTTGGGAGAGGACATGGACGGCCGTCTCTGGCTGAGGAAGACCCCCGGTGCCATGGGCTGCGGCCCTCCCGGTGACTTGACCGTTCCAGTGTTGAACTCGTGGTCTGTCAGGCTGCCGTCCTGGGAGTCCAGATTGTGCTCCGGCGAGCTACTGTCCTGAGAGATTTTCGGGGGCTCCTCTATTACTAGCGCCTTCTTTTTGGTGCTTTTCTTCTTCTTCTTGGTTTTTTGTTGTTCCTCCTTTTGACACATCATTTTTTGTTTGAGCAAAATGATCAGAAATATCTACTGTTGTGTAAGAATACAGTTTAAGTAAATTACCTGATGGGAAAGCTTTGCTGCAGCCGCAGCCAGGCCCGTTTCTATGGACGCCACTCGGGCTCCATCTCTGGCTGGCCGCTCGTGTCGGGGAACTGATGGTCCTACGCGGGCTGCCAGGACATCCATATTGGGGTTTAGAACATATTTCTTTCATAAAACTCTGAAGCCAAGATGCTTCTTAAACAATGCCAGTGTTCACCTGTGGGGCTGTACGGAGTGTCGTCGCTGCTTTTCCGTTTCTTTGATCTCGATTTGAACACAGGATTATCCTCTTCGGACTCCAGCGAGGGGTAAACTAAAATCGAAACGGGGAACAGATTACTCACATGTTAGCTCATTGCTGAGAAGATGCAAAGAAAAGCTGCAATTACTTCAGTTTTCTGTAAAACGGAGGAGGTGGCAGCATGCGGTGCAGCTGCAAAGCAGCTGTTGACTGTCGGTTCACAGTGCAGCCATTCCAATCTAGACCTTTTAATATCTGATAATTGGATGATCAAGATAAAAAATGACCTGTTTATAAAAGCAGAGCAGAGTGCCAGTCTGTGGGAGAAGCTTCGGGATTTCAGAGCGAGAATGTTCGTGCTAAGAACAACTAATTGGACCAATTAGAAGTTCAAAAAGCTTGTAAAATAACAGTTTGGAACGCGTGTTAATCGCTTATTAACAAGCTAGGAGGCTCCAAACAGCTGTGTTTGGATGGGCTTCACAGGGAAAGCATTTTGCAGGAAAAAAAGATAAACTGGAGCAAAAAAACCAAAGAGACACACGAAAAGTAAACATAAGCCAGTGTCACGTACACGTAATGAAAAGTTCCCGGCCAAAGTGAGGAATTAAGCCCCACAAGCAGATACATAAGGGGCCAATTTGTTTTTAAAGCACCTGTTAGCAGTAGTGAGGATCAGACATGGCAGATACATTATTTTCTCATTCATGTGCTTGAAAAATGACACCAGACTGAACTCACAGAGCTCAGATCATCTGCACTGTTTTTAGTTTTGGAATAAATCAGCCCTCCTGCACATTCAACTTTACTGATGTAAAAAATCAAAACAAAACGAAACAAAAAAGCGCAATAAAATAATAGTGAACCACTAAAAGTACTGACATTTTAAAAAAAATATAAAACTAATAAGCAAACAAAAATCAAGTGAGTGTTTTTAAGGTCCTTTAAGACCCAAATAAATATAAATTATAAAATATAAAAAGACATTGCAACAATGTCTTTTTATATTTTATAATTTATATTTATTTGGGTCTTAAAGGACCTTAGTCTTAAGGGCCTCCTGCACATTCAACTCCTGCACAAGTTGAATGTGCAGGAGGCCCTGAATGGCCTCCTGTGTGCTGGGAGATGCAGGTGGCATTTAGGAACAGCAAAACGTGAGGTATACAGCTGGTCAACACTGCGACTGCAGTATTTGAGGCTTTATTTTTTTACCGTACAAGACAATAAAATGTTGCTCCATCAATAAGAAATCTCAGTGAGGCAGCATGTCTTTTCATTTTTAGTTTTTCCAACAAATCCTACAAACAATGTTCCAAAATGATTATGGTTTAAGGCTGGATTGCACTCTTAAAACTGTTCAACTGGTTTTGATGCCACGGACACGTCCTAAAATTGGCAGATTGGGTCTAACAAAGAGCACCTTGTAGAGGCAGAGCTCCTTAACAGTAAAAAAGGGCAGAGGTTCACCAATCTGCAAAACACCTGCCTCTTCAAAAAGCTGAACAATTTCAGAATAATGTTTCTGAATGTAAAGCCTTTGACGATGTCATCGTGTGTCATCAAAAGAGTCTGAGAATGTGAAGAAATCAGTGCTGATATCTGTGATCTTCAGGCTCTCGGGGAGCTCTGCAGTAAAAATGGATGTGATTCTCTCACTGAAATAATTGCACAGGTTACTGTCTGTGAACACAGTCACAGTGCCTTTACTTTAGTTGCTGTTAGTATCTTCTGATTCTAAATCCTTTGTATGAAAACTAAAGTAGGATTATGTTTTTCATTTTGGCAAAAGGTCTGAATATCTGTTTTTCCAGTGAGCCAAACAGTTATTCAGTTCAAAGCAATTCTCAGTCTCTTGTGTGGAGCTACTTTTCATGTAATGCTTAAAGACAATTATTGGTGCATTAATATGAAGGTGAATAATAGAACAGTTCCAGTACAAACCTTCATGGAGCTCGTTTTTAAAGTGTATATTTGTTTACATTTTGTAAGATTAAATACACAAACCATCTCTTTGAAGCTAACAGACGCAATTACAACATCCTGATACACATTTCCATTCCTGATCCTGATTACAAGAATGTTTTACCATAATTAAAGTTATCCCACTTCTAATTAGAGAAATCTCTTTACGTCTGCTCTCCAAAGTCATTCATCCTACGCCCTTCAAACCTGGTGGGTGTAATCGGGTGTAGCGCTGAGTGAGAGCAGAGTCTGAGGTTATTTGGATGAGCTGTTTTAATATTTTGATTAAAAGGTGTTTTCTGTTAGAGTGACTGCTTCCTGCTCCACTCTGTGTGTAGGGGGAGGAGCACACATCAACATACATGTTTTTTTGGAGACATTTATTAAGATTAATGCAATTTCACAGTGCACAGTTTCATCACTCTGATGGTCTAAGCTTAGAAAGACAGCCATCCAAAAACACACTCTATCTTTTCGGTTTGTGTTTTTGTCTCATTTTCAGCATTTTCTTTTGGTTTCCTGTGGTTCTGTCCAGGCACACAGACAATAGGTAGGTGTGACTTATAAATTCATAAAGTAAACTATAGCTGAAAAAAATAACCTGGGTACAATAAGGCAAAACAGGGAATGCTTTGGAACTTGACCAGCACCAGTATCATGGAAAAATGACACTCGTTAGTTTAGAACAGTAGTGCCGTTACCCCGCCCTGCCCACGATGACAGGAAAATAAGAAAACAACAACAAGTTGGCTTTTGTCGCTTACCGTAATCCGAGTCCTTGAAACATGCATCCATGTGATCTTGGTCATCGTCATAATCTAGACTCTCAATACTGCTGCTCTTCCTGGGTTTCTTTGGGAGACGTTTAGTCGACCGCTTGCTGTTGTTTCCGCCTCCGCCTCCGCCGGCCTTCTTGCCGGCCTGCGAGCTGTGCGAGTTGTTCTTCGACTGGCCGTTGTTTTTGGCCTGGCTGTTGCTCCACGGCTGCTGCAAGCTCTCTGAAGACGACAGGTTGGCCATGGACAGCATGCCCTGAATGGCCTCCTGTGTGCTGGGAGATGCAGGTGGCTGACTGTAAGTATGTCAATAAGAAATACACAACAACACAGCCATTACATGGTGGTCAACACGCTGGCAGAGGTCAAAGAAAGAAAGAAAGAACTGAAGAAGGCTCTGAACCAGATCTCAGTGTAAGCTAGATTACAAACTGTGCCACGGTGGAACAAAGAAAAAGAGGAAAACTGTCAAAAACAAATATCCTCTTTAAGACATCGCTCCCAAAATGAATCCACACGCCTATTAAGCTATCACCTGCTGAGCTGCCACAAGAAACAAAGCGACTATCACACACTGCTATAATGAAGCTTCAATCCCTCTTCAAAGCACCAACGATGTGAGAAATTAACATATTTCATCAATGTTTTCTTTCTTTCTTTCATTGCTCATTTGTAGCTTTCAGTGTGGTGGAAATAGACCATCAAGAGCTCGCAAACAGCAAAAGGCAAAGGGAAGAGCCTGGAGCCACGCAGCGTTTGATAGATTAACACGGGATGAAACAAACACTGACTTAACACAAACTGCTGACAGAATCGGTGTAAACTGTTGCTCCAGCCGCTAGCTGATTTTTCAGCTCTGAGCGAAGCTGTAAAATTCAGCTTTTTCATCCAATTACGTCGCCGCTGAGTAGGCCATTTGTTTGTCAGTGCCTCGCTCCATTAAGAAGAGCTCAAATTCATTTACTGAAGGAAAAGGGGGTCCAGCGGGAGCCATTTAGAGATTAATGCTGCGCATGTACTCTAACTCAAATGAGTTCAGAAGTCCAAGTTCTGTTGGTGTTGATGGGAATGCAGCAAAAAACTGACATCGGGGTTAGGTTAGTCTACCTGTTGGTGCCGTAGTCGATCCCACCCACTTGCTTGCTGGCTTGCAGCAGGTCCAGAATTCCTGCGGCGCTGCCGCTCTTTTTCTTCACCTTAGAATTGCGACTTTTGACCTCAGGCTTGGCCTCTGTGTCTATGTGCAGTGTCTCTTCATCGGAGGAGTCCGTGCTCTGGTGTTGAAGGAAGTGAACGTACAGGAAAGAGATATATGAGAGAGACTTCAAGTTTCTTTTCTTTTCTGGCAGAAAAAGGAAAATCCATGTTCGCTTTTCTAGTAATGGCTTCTTTACTGCAGTCTCACTGTTTATCATAGGACTGCCGCCAGAAAGTCTCAGTAGGAGGCCCCAGAGCAGAAATGAGCAGTCTGCCCCCGTCAACCCCCTTTTTAGTTATTCACTTTAACATAAATGTTTTTAGAACGATGCAAAAACAGGCAATATTGATATTTGATGCTTCTGCTGTCGACTACATTCTCATTTACTAACCTTACCCCACACAAAGACACTCTTAGCAAATGTAGGGCACTTGCAGCCCCTCGGGACTGGACCCCTGGGATATTTGCCCACTTTTTCCATCTGCTAATCCAGTATGGAACTATAACCTCATTTCGAAGAATAGATTTGTGAATAAAAAAACATATTTTAATGTTAAGAGTGACAGTTTATCAAATGCTAAAACAGCTCTTTTAGGCGTATTTTAATGCCGACGTGCTTTTTTAGTTGTGATTTCAACTTTCTTTGTACAACACTACAGACATTTAGGACGACACCAGTTGCTTTAGTGTTAAATTACAACATCTTTTGACATCATTTCATGAAATGCCAATTGTTAGTGGGGGACACATGTGGACTGTCACCCAGCCACTTTAGCATCAGGGTCTTCTTCTGTGGTTCTGTACTATTGGAATGCGTATAGTAAGTAGTTTGATACTGTCTTGCTAAAACATGTAAGGTCTTGGCTGAATATTTTGTCGCCTAAATGGCAGCATGTGTTTTTTTTAAACCTGAATATATCATTTAGTATTAATGGTGCCTTCACAGGTGCATTCATGCTTCTCATGCCATCAGAAGGCAGCATGAGCAACACTTTCCACTTCAGTCTATTGGAGCTCAGACGAAGAAAAGAAGGGAGCGTTTCTGATTTCTTCTTTGTGTGGTGTTCTTTTAACTTCTTCTTTCTTAAAGTCTTGCTGCCTGAGGGCTTTCAGATAGTGATAATCTAACACTGGTTTTCAGTCTTGTCCCTTTGCTACAGAGATTATTTTATATTCTCTTGATCAGTAATTATTACATGAACCACAAAAAGAAGTCTTAAATCAAATGTCCTCCTCATTGTGATTAACCTCTTTATATCTTCTATTTTACCAGAAATTTTTAAGCTACTTTCTTTGCACGGTTCTGTCACAGCAGGTATAGTACACACACGTTTCATTTAACAGGTTTTTATACCAAATGCTCCCAGTGGATGGTTTCGTGTCTCCTCCCAGGATCAATCCGGAGACCTGTTCACATGTTGTATGAACCACTACAATATGGAGTCATTATATCTGCCTATATCCAGTGTGATTAAATAATAATGTTCCTATTTAATCACATTAGAGCTAAAATGTTTTTCTTTCCTTTTTTCAGTCTTCTGTTTTCTCGTCCCAGCTTCTTTGAAACATGTTGTTAAATTCAAAAATATTATTTTTTCATTAAAAAGACAAAATTCAACTTTAACATCTATTTATAACCTTTCACTTTAATATGTATTTAAATGAGCTGCATGGCATCCAAACAGCAAAGTATTTGTGCAGAAGTGTGAGCTGAGCTGAAACAGCCGGGGAGACTGCAGATCAAGGCTGTGATATGGTTTCTAGTGACCTCTCATTAGTAAACTTAGGAGCACCTGGTCTAGGCCTCTTCTTCCTCCATTCATGCCACAGCTATTTCTCTCATCAGTGTGTGGTATTCCACAGCACAGGAAGTCTCCGCCTCTGATTTAAAGGAGCACTGCAGCATTTTTTCACAGTCTGTTCATGTATTACATTAACGTCATAACTGCTTAAGTTTTATGGATAAAACGTCACAACATTAAATTCTCTGTTAAGTGCAAAACTTTACATTTTTCGAGTGCGCGCGTTTCTCCAAAGTGATTCCACCACACAGGTTGTGTGTATTATTTTTTGGAATTATTATTATGCTTCATCACCACATAGCAGGCCTTGAAGTTACTGTAGGTGGGCAGTGAAAGTTATTTTACAAATAATAAATAAGTAAAAAATATAATTTTTTACATTTTGTCATTCTGTTTGAATTTATCATAAATACTGATGTTCATATTTTTAAGCTCAGTTTAAAATGTCATCATATATAATAAAACAAAGCCGCAGAACTGGAGCTACATCTTACTGCAGTTTGCATAAGGACAACTGTTTATTGAGAATCAACCAAAACAAAAATTTAAGCACTAAATCCTAATTTTGTATTGATTATTTTTGTCATTAAAGGTGGGAGGCTGACGATTTTCAAGCTGGGCCTGAGTGTTCCCAAGTTTGGGAATAGCAGATACAGGTGATGTCATACATACCTTAGTCACCGAGGGTTGAAACTTTGTTTTTTTGGCTGGCTGAATAGGTTCTCTGATGTCCGATAAAACTAGGGAAAAACAAATATAACAATCAACACCATAACATCGGAATTAGTAACATTTTAAGGCTAGTCTTCCAATAAGACTAACAACAAAGCTGTGGTAACTCGTGCTACCACAAGTTAGAGATTTTTAGAGTTAGAGTAAAAGTGGATACTTTTGTCATTCATACTTTGTCTTTAGTTGAATTTCCTTCAGCTACAGTCACAAACTAGCTGTATATACTATACACAGTGTTTTTTTCTTGCTAGGTACCTAACTCGTGACAAAACAGGGGTTGCTCTTCTTTAACAATACATTATGTTAACGCAAGTAATTTGACTTGAATTGCCGAGATTTTTTTTTCTTTTTTGTAATTTTACTGAAAATTTAGTCGATCATCTGATAATTATGTCATTAAAAAGTAGTCATTTTACGGTTAGGTCAGCAATCAAAACAGCAGTGATTGTTTGTGCCGTGTAGGCTGATGTTATCACAGTTCTTAATCTCTCAAACGAAGCTTTTTTTTCCCAGATGTTAAGCAAAAACTGAAATATCAGAATGGTTGAACAAAAGCCCAGCTTTAACCATTATTTATGTACGAAAATAAGCCAAACTGTTTATTGCATCTGTATTAAAAAAAATCATTTTACATAGTTAAAAACATGCCCCTAAATATGTTCTTAATTTAGAACAGGAAATACCAGATCAAGAATATATCAACTTAAAGTCTAACTCTGAGTAAATTTTTGGCACTTTTTGATACATACACATTGAAGCTGATACTCTGAAAATTGCCCAGTCCAACTTGATAATTTACACAAACTGAAACACGAGCCAAATAAGCCCAAAATACTCACAGGAAAGATCTCTCTTAACAGTGTTCTTTTTCCGTCTGATGGGGAATTCGTCAATCTTCAGCTCGCCTTCATCTGAGACGTACTCATACTCGTCTATCACTGGCTTGGTTTTGTCCTCTTTTAGGTTTTGTAATGATCCAAAAACACTTGAGTTGGTCTGAGGTTTCAGGGTCTTGGAGCTGAAAATGAAACCGCAGGACAATAAGGGAGTGATACAAGGCTCAGCCAGGCGCTCGCAGTGAGAAGTCCTTGAATTAGCTCTAATGGATATGCTGCTGATAGCCGCATAGCTCTACAATCACCAAAATACACCACATGAGAAAGCTGGCGTGTTCGTCTCTTCAAAGACCTAAAGTCGAACATTGACGTGGCGAACGCAGCCATTCCATACATACCTCAGCAGTTTCCTGTGAGACATAGTAAAGCTGAATCTGTCTTTATTGCTTGACAGCAGTGTTCTGTCAAATTTGCATTCCTCCTCCATTTTCAGCAGGGAATCGGGTTTACTATTCTGCAACATTCCAAGGAAAATAATGTCAGAGAAGCTAAAAGTAATCAGCGTTATGTTAAAGAACAGAGAGGATCACAGATATCTTGGTGCCACTATTTCTGGTTCACTGCATTAATGAGCACACTTTATGCCAATTTAAACCCTACTCTGTACTTTTATTTCAAAGGAAAGATTAATTGCATATAGCTATGTTCCCTCAGTTCTACAGAGCATCTGAGCCTCTCTTAGCTCATTGTTTTGATTTTTAGCCCTTAAAGTCTAGCTGAAGTTTAAAGGACATAGAAGTGTGACCTCTGTCTCATGCCTTCATTTTTACACTTCAATGTAAATGTAGCTAACTGGTGCTTAAAAACGTAATCGTATAAAAGAAGAAATTATCTAAAACTTGGCACATAAAGATTCTCGGTCCTTGTGTGCTTTAAGAAACCTGTTAAACAATCAGAGTAAAAGAAAAAGAAAAGACACTGTCATTAACTTTTTCATCAACTCTTAAAATAAACCTTGCTGTTAAAAGAGTGAGTACCTCATGATGTTAATCCCAACAGGTCAAATTTTCTGACCCAATTTTCACTAAACCAAATCCACAAAGAGGAATGCAGAACGACTGCCATGAAAGTCCCCACTGATCACACTGTAATTAACTGAAATCCAAGAACATCCATTTTCACATTTTCAAATATTCACTCCTCAGCTGTTTTTGTTTCCTACGCGCTATAATCTGAAACAGAAATTTCACACTGCCGTGTGCGTTCTAATTGACACCAATGAGCTTCATAGACCGAACAGAGAAGCTGCGAGCCTTTTCACAAATGAACAGTGATCACAAGTGAAGATGTGGTCATCAGTGACCTTGGTAAAGATCTAACGGGGTCTCTTCCCCATCTGTAAATGTTTGGCCTGATGTGAACAAGCAGTGGGATGGAGGTCCTTGGAGGGGTTTAATACATTCCACAGCAGTTTGGCATTGTATTTTCCAAGAAACTAAAGCCCTCTAATGTCTTCCGTTCACCAAAATTACACTTTTTTTTTCTCCCCGCTAAAAACTTCCTCCTGTTGTTCTACAATAACGATACAACAAACTTTTTTTAAAAGGAGATGGGGGCATATGTAAATACTTAGATGGAATGCACTGGATATGGACATGGCGTAATTCCATTAGGTAAACTCTGGGAGGGCGGACGTTTCTGGAGAAGCCCTGATGAGGTGCAGGCCTCAAATGTGCGACTTGGGCCGCATCATTACTTTGGCTGATTGCTTTGAAGTGAAGTGTTCAAATCATTGTTGGATGGTCCTGCATTTTTTCTATTCAGCTGCTCAACTTATAACCTTCATAGCTTATTGCCTAAAGAATTTCAAATGCATTGGCTGTTGCAGGCCAAGGCAAAAGTCTTCACCACCATTAGTTTAAAATGACAGCTCCGGTAAACTTACCTTGTACTTCCATTTCGCTTCAGTCTTGTTTTTACTCTGCTCTCTGATATCAAACTTTTCCACATTGTTCTGCTTTGACATTTCCTTCTCAGACATGCTCAGGACATTCTTAACAGCCTGGAAAATGGAAGCATTTACAGAGAAACATAATTCTTAACAGAACGATCAATCGGTGAAACTGGTCTGCCCTGCAAAGGCAGAAACTGGAACTACAGAAAGAATTTAACTGAACTGTGTATCACATGACGTTACGTTACACCTCTGCGGTTAAAAAAAGGTGACCTGGTCTACGACCGAGCAACGGCCACCCTTACATAGACATAGACGTACTTCTTTGATAGAAAAAAGGCGTGTGCTCCACCAAGCCTGTTTAGCATGTGCACCAGTTAATGCATACTAGCAGGAAAAGCTGTGCAGCCAGTTATATATGCTAACACTTTACAGCTGCCTGCAGGCAGCAGCTGAACATTTCATAGCATAATCAGATACAGAATGGTTGACCCACAATGAAACTAGAAACCATCATTTCTATAAAAAAGGTGCTAACATAACTAAATGCTCACCTTAGGCTTTTTTGGCTGGTCCATTTTACTCAAAATGTCCTTTGCATGGGACTCCAGCGCAGCAAAACTGGAGGGTTTAGGAGGTGGTGATGACTCCTTTGCTGACTTTGCTTTCTTCTTTCCTCCTTCCTTGACCTTTGGCACCTTTGGAGGCTTGGGCGTCTTTGAAGGTTTGGGAGGCTTGGGGGGTTTAGGGGGTTTTGAGCTTTTCTTTCTGGACTTCTCTCTGCTGGGTGAGGGGACATGTGCTGGAGAAACGGCTTCTTCAGGCTCGGACTGGGTGGACAGCGGTTCCTCAACTGGTACCTTAATTGGAGCTTCGCTTTTAATGGCTTTTGTTGTGTTCTGTAAAAGAAATCAGGGTCAACTTTTGACTTTGTAACCTGCCGTTAAACCTTCTGTGAGTTCATTAAACCTAAATTAAGAATTTTTTTTTTATTATTTAACTTTATCACTGGCATGATCATTTACAACACTTCAGAATGTAGTCACCTGGTACTGAACTTTATTTTCTACATAAAATTATCACAGGGCTAAAACATCGACACAGACACACCTATGGGCAATTTAGAGTTACCAGTTAACCCAACCCCACTAACTGCATGTCTTTGGACTGTGGGAGGAGAGAGAGAACCCACGCAAACACAGGGATAAAATGCAAACTCCACACAGAAAGACCCCGGCCTGATGGTGGAATTGAACTCAGAACCTTCTTGCTGTGAGGCGACAGTCCTAACCACTGTGCTGCCCAAAGCCGGTATTCCCAGGCGGTCCAGGTGCTCAGGAAGTGTCATTTGATCAAATTTAAAGTCTATATGTAATGTTCTAATTCATTTCAAAGTTTTATTATTCAGATATTGGATCTATAGATGATGTGTTGCTGACATAGGGATGTTTCATATTCCAACATGTTTTTTTAAATGACAATAATTCCATGTACCTCAAAGTTTATACTAGATATTAAGAGCAGGTCGTTTGCGGTGTTGTGCTCTGGTTTTCAGTGATGAACTATGTTGGATTGATGCAGGGCAGACTGTGATATCCTTGGTCACTGGTGGGTTTTGTCCTGGTAAAATCTGAGACATTGTAAGAGAAAGATATGACCCTCAAGTCTAAACTGAAACTTATGAGAGAACTCTAGATAGAAAGAAAGTTTTATGACTACCAGAGGAGAAGCTTTTAAAATCCCATCTGTGTAAAAGTCAGCAAACTCTCTGAATATTCGATGCATAAAGTTTTTATGTCCTGCTGACCTTTAAAATGAAAGCTGATTTAGATAGTGCTTCAAGGTAAATGCAAATATTAGTGTTCAGATGCTTTTTAATATGGCTGCTAAGTAGGAGATGTCATTAAGTGTTTCATGTCCTTTAGTAAAAACTGCAGAATTCCAGCTTTATACTGTCAAGAAGTTACAAAGCACCCGTAATGGCAAACGTAACATGAGCTTATATATATATGTATAGGAGGATGTAGTTGTCTCTGCTACACCTGAACCTAGGGACCCCCACCTGGCAAATCCTACTTTAACCACTGGGCTAACTGTATGCTCAACTAAGACATAAAAACAAAACATAAAAACACATTCTGTTCACCATTTGGTTGCAAACACAATGCCACTGTGTGTTGCAAGCTAATCTCTTAGTAACAAGTTATCTGAACAACAGCTATTCATAGCACTAATATGGTATTTAATGCTAGATAAGACAGCTAACATTTAGCTATCAGCTAAATAACGAAATGCTAAGATTTGGTTTGCTTTTAATTGCTACCAGATGTAACAAAAGAATAACTTTTTGCTAAAAGAAAGTTCCAATTTTAAAGGTAAAGAAAAATTTAGGAAAGTATTTTTTACCACTGAGATTAGCAGAAAGACGAGGGCTTCATAGTCTGCAGAAACATCAGCCTTCTTTGATGGCAATAAAATGTTTATTTTTTCTGCAAATCTGACATTTGAGAGTTTATGGAGAGGCCTAAGTGGAAAGGATTAATTTGCAAAAACCAAATATGAAAAATAAGCTTTTTGATTAGCAAAACTAAGGCATCGTCCTCTAGATTTGTGACAAACCTGGTCATTAAATATTAATACTACATGGCATAATATGAAACATTAATTTCTCCTGGTGCCAAAAAACTATGAAATTACCACCTAGAAATAAAAATACCTCTGACAATCTGATCTCTTTGGCAAGATCCTTAATGAGTTGTGATGGCTTCATGTTCTCTGGAAGCTCATCTTCATGTTCCAGGAGAGCCTGTTACAAAAACAAAACAAATAAAGAAAAAGTTTCTAAGAAAATAGACAGATACATGACACTAGATACACTGCTTTGTATTTAGTTGCCTCCATACCTGCTTTTTAGTCCAGGCTCTAAAGGCTCCATTGATGATTTTGGCACCATGTATCAGGTATGGAGCTGGCTGCTTATTCGCTTTATGTAAACCTACAGAGGAAAGAATGCCAATTTTATCACTGAGTGAATCGTGGCCTTTGAACTGTGCGCAGCTGGGACTATTGGAGTTAAAAAGAGCACAACGGACAGCGTAAATTCCCAGTGGTGGAGAGATTTACAGGATCTAACTGAAATAAGCCTTTCATAAACAGGAGAACAGCTGAGAGAAGATGAAGCTACTGCACTCCTCAGTGTACAGAAGAGGGACTCCCATCAACAGGGCGACTTTGTGTTTAGACAACGCTCTCCTGTTACCTTAATTCAGACGTGCAGATCAACCCCAAAACAGCCAAGTGGCATGTTAAAGCTCTTAAGGTGCAAGCCACCATCATCCTGCTGCTTTACTCTGGATATTATCCTCTATTAGACCAGCTTTTCATGACTCACAATCCCTATTTATCTCACGCTGAGCCTAGTGCAGCTCTGTGTGAAACAAGCCTCTCCCTTTAAGGACACCATTTCTGTGACTGGCTGCCCCTCACAAACAAAGGACTAGTGGGCGGGGCTTCTGAGATTACCATATTGGGGTGTATCTCCTGTCTTTGAGGAGAGCAGAAAATCACTGCCTGAGAGAGCCGTCTGAAAGACTACATATAAATACACTGACCTCATTATTTGAAGCCACGTTCAATATGTGTCCACGACTGAACCGTATACTACATATGACAGAAAATAAGGAAAAGCATAATAGGTGCCTTTTCAAAAGAATAATGGCATATTAATGACAGAGCTTTATAGTTTGGAGGTGGCGTGCACCACACAAAATCACAATCTGGTTTTAACACATGAACATACACAGAAAATGCTGGAAACATAAACAGTTGGGCCACGCCAGCTGAAGGGAGTTTAAACACAGGCTTGTAATGGAGCAAGTGATTCTAGCTGGGCCAAACCTTTTGAAGCTAATCATCTGTGAACTCTGCGATTCACCGATTTAATGACTGAAATAATATTAGAGCATCCAGCTCCTCATCTGCGCCGCAGACATGCAGCCACATGCTGAATGTGCAGCCCCGAAAAAAAGATGCATTTCTGACAGTGTTTGTGTTTTCTCCGCATTCACGCATTCCTCTGGAGAAATATCGAGTGAAACGAGGATGAGGGTTTACATTAGAGTACCACACACCGGGGCAAAACCGGAGTCTATAAATACATCGAAGCGATTTGAGACTTCACCTTTGAATCGTTCGAGGAGGTGTCGCCCCACATACCAGCACGCCGTCTCAAAGTTGGGGAAAGGAGTGAGAGTTTTGACCTTTAGCCGCTTTTCAATTTCATATGCCCTGAGGAAGATAAAAAAAACCATTTCAGCTAAACATCATCACAGATTACTAACAAAGGATGGAATTCACAAAGTACTTCCAAAGAGGGAGAATTCATAAACAGATTTGGTGGAATTTGGAACAGGAAAGAATTGGAAACTACTGAATAATATCAACCGAGGCCTTTAAGGTCACACTAAATCACCTTCCCAAGAACAGGAATGTCTGCAGGAGGCACGGTGGATCACATTATAACCCAGTGCACTAAAAACAAGCATACAGAATGAATGTGTGTGAAAAGGAAGGTGGCCAAACCTCATCTGCATCTCCACACTGAGGTTGTGGACAAAGTGTCCAGAGAACGCCAGACAGTCGACAGGTGTCAGTACTGCATTGATCCAACCTGAAGGAACCAAATGAGATAAGATAATCATCCAGTGTTTACAAGAATAACATCAATGCAGCATTCTGAATGCAAACAACAAAAAACACATTTCTTGTGTTTTTATTGTTAAGTATTACCTATATACTAGTAACAGTAACAGCGTTAACTTGCTAACAGAGATTTGCCGCGCTAATGCGGTTATGGCGTTAACGTCATTTTAACGAGATTAATGCTGACAGCACTAGTATATGCATGTTTTATGACTAGCCACATGGCGATCTGTCCTCATGGGTTTTAAGACCAGATAAGCGTAAAATCAGAGAGTCCAATTTTAGGCTACATGACAAAAATATTAGTCACTGCAGTTCAGGCTCAGATCAGACCAAGTAACAACAAGTCCTAAACAATGTGAAAAGGAGAAGGTGCTGAAAGTGGACTGCAAAGCTGCTTGCAGTTTACTTTGGGAAGTGTACCTTCTGAGAAATGTAACTACACGTCGGGGCTGACACAGTCTGCAACTACTGTGATCGGCCTGTTCTGGAACACTGATTTCTCTTGTGCATTTCCAAATGCACAAGAGAAATAATTTTTTGAATTCATCAGTGAGAGAATAACAATAATCGCTTCAGTATAAAGAACAATAATCACAGCATTGATATAAGACTCAAAACTGTCAGCAGATTCCTATAGGGAGATGCTGAAACTATCAGAATAGATGTGAGGGAGTGTACAAGGAACTGAAAAACCCGAGGGACAATTATATTTGCTTCTGGGGAAAAAACAAAAAAAATATCACAATTATGTAGATTACAGGCTCTACAAAGATTCCCCGCACAAGTCTAAATCAGGCCAACGTCCTACATGATGTACCAGCTAAACATGTTGAAGATGACAGCTGAATAATAAGATAGTCTGACTAATAAGATAGTCAGTATGAGCCCCTAAAAAGGGGCTCATACTGACTACTTACTTACTATTCTATTCTATTCTATTCTAGCTGCTGCTCAGGAAGAAGAACAGGTCGTCAACAGATCAGAAGGTCGGTTGTTTGACACTCAGCTACACCTCAAACTATCCTTGGGAAAGAAAAAAAAAACTGGCAGGCATGTCCGCATTGGCCTTCATGCTAACCGTCTGATGATGAAATTTACATCACTGAGACGCAAGTGGACTCGCGGACACGGGAAGTATGATTCCTGCTTGTGATTGAGTCAACGAGGCTTCTGTCTGTCCTATTCATTCATTCATGAGAATGGGAAAAGAGCGAAACATGTTCAGCTAGATTCATGAGAGGAGACCAGCTCTGACCTGATGGGATGAACAGGGACTGGCCTTGCTTCAATGTGCATTTGTAACACTTGTCCACCTGGTCAGCAAAGAACATTTCGCTGTGATTGGACGACGACCTCCAGCGCTCGTACAGAGACAGGTTGGCCGAGGTGGGCTTAATAAGGAAGAAGATCTTTTCTCCCTGCGAACATAATCACATTTTCCGGCGTCATCGTCATCATATGAGCAAAGGAGTGAAATAAATTCCGTGTTTCCTGTCAAAGACTCAGTGCCGAATATATTTTGACTTCCCATCATCCCGACACACTTCTCTAACCTTGAGAACGTGGTACCAGACAGAGGCGCCACCGCACTCGATGTGGAAGTCTGTGTAGCTGTCTTTAACACAGATTAGACAGTATTTGGTGACTTTTGGCTTCCCAAGCAGAGCGTCATCGGGCCAGTAGTTTTCTACCCAAGATAACCGCCGCACAATCTGTGGACTCTCCACTATGCTGTTCATCCTGTCCCAGACAAACAGAAAAAGAAATTAGCACTGTGAGTTTTCCATGCAGCCGGCATCTTTAGAAGCCAGATCTCATTTTTCAAACATCGGGCAGAGAGCTAGTACCTCGTGTCAGAGAACTCCAGGTTGATGATGTTTAACACTTTCTTTCTGTTTGTGCTGTAGTAATAGTCGACAAACTCTTTGAGCTTCATCTTGCTGTCTGTCTGCTTCGTGACATCCACCACATCCACGCTGACATCGGGACCTGAGACAAAGGCCAGGGGAGAGGAAGACACAATAAAACGAGCTGAAGGAAGAGTAACTGCCTACAAGCTAAACATTTTCTTTAGGCGGAAAACTGTTTAACAGAAAATGTCTGCAGCACAGAGAAGACAAGAAGAACACACGCGCCCCCTACTGAAGTGCAGAGAGCATTGTAGTTTTTTGTTTAACCATGTCATTTGTTTTAGTTTCAGGTCATCGACTAAAACAAATGACACTAGCCATTCGTTGTGCCTTAGTGCCAACACTTCCCTCTCATATTCACACACTGCATGACATTTTCACACTGAAGCCACAGCCCACATTAGCTTCAATCATGTTTGTAAATGAAGATGCTCTTATGACTGTTAAAACAGGGCATCTGCACACTTTGTAAAATGTTAAAAGTATTAGAAGATCTAATGTCAGCAAACGAAACTTTTCTCAGCAGTGAAAAACGCAGAATTACAGCAAAAAACTATTATAATATTAACATGGATCTCTTCCAATAATAATATGCATCTCCATCCAACAACAAGAAGCCAAATCACATTTAATTTTCTCAAAAGATAATAATCACAATGTTTCATGCAGTGAACTGTTTTGAACGTTTGGAAACAGCAGGTTTGAATGGCTAACAAATGCTATGAGCTACGCTTCAAGACATTTGTGCTTCAGTTAAAATGAGTGAAATTCCAGTATTTTTTAGCTGTTACTTAGCACTTAGCTAACTTAGCTAAGCACTTAGCATTTATCTGTTCATTACACCAAAGACAGCTGGCTAACATTAGCTGACAACTTAGCAGTCCACCTTCTTGTTCAAATGTCAATTCTGACATTTGTAACCTGATGTCAGCTGAAAGGTTAACGCTCAGCCTATATGTTCAATATCATTATTACTGTTGAATTACCTTTAATGTTACCACATTACAGTTTTTTGTTAGCATACTTTTGTTTTGTTTCCCTTTCTCTTTCCCATTTGGTTTTAATCAAGTATTTTCCAAGTACTCACAGTAAGCTTTGTGTTTCCCTTCTCCTTCATGGACTTGCAAGTACTTGTCCTGGGCTGTTGGATATCTTTACTCATAGTTCTTTTATATGAGTTACAGGACATTCTACAGTATGTCAGCAAGAGCAGATAAAATAGTAACAAACAGATGCTGTTGTAATGCACCAGCAGCAGTGGCAGAAGTTAGAAGAGTAATAGAAAGAGCAATAGCGGCTGCCTCAGTAGAAGTAACTGTTAATGTCACCTGTTGAATGCAGTGGTTGTTATAGAAGGAATAGTACTAGCTTCAGTCATAGTACTGTGTGGTTTGGTGACAGATGTTCTTACCAACATAGTTCTCCACATCACTGATGTAGAAGGTGGGGGCGGGCATGGACATGCCCAAACCATCTTTCTTCTGAACCAGGATGGGTTCATTGAAGCCGTTCTCCTCCAGGTAATCCATGGTCAGCTGACTGCCACTGAGCTTCACCACTATGTCATCAGCACTAATAAGCACACACAGCCAGATAAGGAGAGAACGTCTTTAATGTGCGCTAAGCTGAAGAAACAGAATCACATCTGAGCTCTATGTGAGTGGCAGGTGACACTATCTGAAAGCAGGTCTTTGAAATGTTACCAGGCAGTGCCCCCTAGTGGAGTTATTCAAAAGTGGAACAATACACCCAATATTCCTTCATCAGTTTGAGTCATAAATATGATCACTTCAATTATAAAGAAAGCTTTACTTTCACCATTTTATTTCATATTATTTAAGAGTCACGCTACACATTCTCAACAGCACCTGAGCACAACCCATCTGATGGCCTCAAACACATTAAAGCAAGAAAGTCAATTTGTTCTTGATTATAAACTGTACCAGGTGATGGTCTTATGAAGCTGTGGTTACTTTGATGAATAAAATAAACATGACACACTGATTTGTTTACAATTTTCACATTACAAAATCCCATGTGTGATGTTTTATAGTATGAATGCCTGGGTTAGTAGGGGTGTGGCCAAATACAGTCAGAGACTCAATTGATTGCTGTTTTATTCATACAGCGCCAAACCACAACAACAGTCACCTCAAGGTGCTTTATATTGTAAGGTAGACTCTACAATAATACATACAGAGAAAAACCCAACAATCATATGACCCCCTATGAGCAAGCACTTTGGCGACAGTGGGAAGGAAAAACTCCCTTTTAACAGGAAGAAACCTCCGGCAGAACCAGGCTCATCTGCTACAACCGGTTGGGGAGAATCCTCGATACAAATTGACTGTACACAGCAAAGGACTATATGGGTGATTGGTGAACATGGAATACCTGGAATAGCTACCTGTTATTGTTGTAAACATGTATTTAAGTGGACAAGTTGTTTTTCTTGGTGTACTGTAACTGTAACGTGAACCAGCATGACATTTGTTCAGTGCTCCACTTTGATGACGTCCCCACCAGGACTGAGCCGTTAATGAAGCTTTTCATTTTTAATTTAAGTTTTAAGTTTTCTTGTTTTTTTTTTTCATCCCTTAACGTCTACCAGTTGGTTTCACAGTTTCACTTCTAACCCTCCTTATGGAACTGTCTAGACTGACTTTTCATTTTGTCTGTTTAACAAAGTGTAACCCAAAATAAATGTAAAAGATACAAAAAACGAACTCACAGAGGCCTAAAGATTTCTTATAGAAATACTGTAGAGGAAGAACATGAAAAAGGAACTATAATGCGATTGTTCTCATGTAAGGAGTTGTTCTGTGTTTTTACCTCGGAAACGTTCTGCTGCGGAGCTCCTTGATGAAGACCTGACTGCCGTTCTGAACGGCTTTGATATCTGTGCTTTGGCCCGTGTCATGTTTGCTCCAGTTCTTTTTCTTTTTCACTAGAGAGCAAACAAAAAGAATCAGACAGTACTTGACAGCAATCAAATCTAAATTGTTCCAGCAAATGAGAAGAGGTGGAATGATCACACCACATAAGATTTCAATTATTTGAATCAGTGCAACTCCTCACATGTGGATTTGCCGTGGGTCTTCTCGCAGTTTGGACAGTGATAAATGTCGATGTCTGGAGCATCGTCTTCATCAACATCGACGCAGCTGAAATGAGAGAGGAAATACTTTTTAATGGTGAGGAACAGCCTTCTGCACATGAACTAAAGTAAAAGTGTGATTGGCTGCGGCACCGTGAGGAAAAAGCTTGGGTAGATTATTCATCTTGGAAATGTAAATTTATTTTCTAAACAGAAGACAGCATGGAGGGCAAATAATAGTGGCAAGCACAGATCTTAATTCAATTCAGTTTAATTTTGAATAACCACAGTGAAGCCACAGACAACCACCTATGAGCAAGCACTTTGGTGACAGTGGGAAGGAAAAAATCCCTTTTAACAGGAAGAAATCTCCAACAGAACCAGGCTCAGGGAGGGGCGGGGCCATCTGCTGCGACCGGTTGGGGAGGATTTCGCTCTTAAAGTGAAGAAATGCTTTGAATATTAATCTTCAGCTGGAATACACACAACGTTTTTATTTTATATAGTTTGTAAACAAAGGTTGAGAGAAATTTCTTTCAAATTTTCCCTTTGGCTTTTTTAAAATAAATAAATAAATAAATACATTTATTTCATAATTCATTTTTCTCATTTCATTCATTTGGGTTGATAAAATTCACCTGCGATTCATGGTCCGCGCTGAAAGAGCAGAAGGATCATTAACAAGGCCTCGTTTTATTTTCTGGATTAAACAGTTAGTCACTTTGGTCAGAAAATAATAAGAAAATAATGAGAAAGCCTCGTTACACTGTCCCAGTGCCCTGAAAAATGTGTTTAAATATAACATTTTGGTTGAACAACCTTTTAAAGCAAGGCTATGAAACTGGTTCAGTAAAACTTTTACCTAATAAACCATTGGAAATTAGGATTAAATCATCCTAATTCTTAAAATGAAGTACAATTTCAACAACTGGTCTGTTCTTCCACATTATAAAGAACTGCTTGTGCAGCAAATTTAGCTTTCATCTTTTTCAACTGTAAAAAAAAAAAAAAAGTAAAATAAATAGTAAATTAAAAAGGAACGTTTTCGCTATTTCATGAGATGTTAACATTAAAAAATGCCAGAATTCTTGATTATTTATCTATTACATACTTAGGTCTATGGGAGGTCATGACATCTCATGGTGGCGTCTTTTTCAGTAAAAAGACTAAAAATGAAAAAAAAATCAGTTAAAAGTCAAAAATTTGAAGCCACCTTTTGAAAAACCTTAAATTACTGAAAAATATTCAAAACTTTTCTTCTGGCTCTTTCTAACAGTATATGCATATAAATCGATTTTGTATACGTCTACAAATGAATTTGTACTGACATGACAAGAACCGATGTCAGTGTCTGGACAGAGGAGGAAAGAAAAATCTACACTCCAGCGTGGTCACAAACCAAAAACACATCAGCATGGTCCTTTGAAGTGATGCATGGTCTACGCTGACAGACAGCAGAGGGCCATCAAGACCTCAGCACTGGAACATGTATCAGTCAGTAGCCTATAAATATCCATCTACACAGATGCAGAAGCAGTCTATACTCTAGCTCTGTGGTTTGTAGCACGACTATAGTAAAAGGAAATGTTGGTTGAATTAGCACAAGGGCAACCTGCTAGTCGTGAGAAAATGACTGTTGCTGTTGCAAAAGTTGTACTTTTGAAGTGAAGAAAAAAACAAGATTTTTGCAGCTCAAATGCAGCAAAGGAAAAATCACCAAAACTGAAAGGTATTTCAAGAAAGCATTAGTGTGGTTTGTTATGATGACAGTGATGCACAGCTCTTCCCTTCTCTCTCTAACTGCTGCTGCCCCCGACTCCTGCAAGTGCAAATTCCTCCCGTTTGGAGCCGCTGTTCTCAAACTCGGTGAACTGGGAGTTTCTACACAATGTATTCTTTTGACTCTTTGTGGTAGCTCCACAGCTTTACTACCAGGCCCTCTCACGTCCACTGAAGTCACACAGAAGAGTGGGTGGGTGTGTTTGGACAGAGGGACACATGGCTCTTCATGACATTTTAACATCAGTGGCTTTAAATCCATACTAAATGTGAAAAGTGCACAACTTTTAGTAACAAAGGAAATTATAGACACGTCTCACAGTGACAGACTGAATTCACACTCATGTTACCTGTTGCTGCCTCAGTTTACAAAGTGATTTTAACAGAACAGGATGTATTTTTAAACCTGGGTCAGGTCTGGGCTACACCAGAGTTCTTTCATCTCTTCGTGAGTGCGGTATTTGAGCAGTTCTGAAACTGACTTTGACCTCTTACCCTCCTGTGTGAGGCACAGTATTGATGCTTACTGCTCTACAGAGACTGATACAATATCATTCTTCATTTTACCACAGGTTCACACAATTCAGTGCACAGTATGTATCTCACTGTGGTCAAGTGTATACTTAATATAGAATATAAGACAACAAGGATTCCTGTGTAGTAGGGCTGGGCGATATGGCCTAAAATCCATATTGCAGTATCATTTGAAGCATGTGCAGTAATGATATATATCGCGATATATTCTTTTCTTCTGTATACCGTATTTTCCGCACTATAATGTGCACTCAAAATTCTTTAATTTTCTCAAAAATCGACAGTGCGCCTTATGTATGAATTCTGGTTGTGCTTACTGACCTCGAACCGATTTTATGTGGTACACGGCACTCAAAAATCTGTCAAAAACTGTTTTAGTCCGACTTTGGTAAGCTACGAAGCCGCACCGCTTGATGGATTGTCGGAGCATTACGGCTACCGTAGTCAGGAGCCTCGCGGAGTAATCTGGGTCCAAAACTCCGTCTGCTTCAGGTCCCAAAGTCAAACGAACACTGCGGCATCACTGAGAGTTAAAAACTGTCTAAATTCTTTCATCTTTAATAAAATGATCAGTGTTGCTGCTTTACCAGGTGTAACAATTAAGTTTAACATCCAGGCATCCATGAAAACAGAATTTAGTAAATTTAACAGAGTTAGAAGTTAGCAGGAAGTTAGCTCGCTAGCTTCCACCTAAACATGATATAGCATGTTCTGACTGAGAGATTTCTGAAAAGTTAAAACGTACAGCTCTGCTATCACTTCCAACATAAATGAAGACAGAAAACTAAACAGCAGTGACTTTTTTAGGGTTACTGAAGTTGGGCTAGCTGGTATATAATGATGTGCCACCTGATCACTAGCAACACAGCTATGTTAGCATAACATAAACACAGTGAAGCTGGAGAATGAACACTAACTTTTTTCCACTCGATAAAAGTTAACGTGAGGGTTCCCGATGGTTAGGGACAAATGCAATCGCATGGCAGGATGCTGTAAACGGACCAAACTTCAGTCAGGAGAACAACTGAGATAATCCATCCACAATATGAGGTTAGTCATTAACATACTGCAACAACATGGGAATAGAACAGCTGTGAGAGGATTCAACATTAATGAATCAATGGTACGGAAGAGGAGGAAGCGTAGTTTTTGGCTTTCCTCATATTCCAAAACGTGTTTCGTCTCTTTGCTATTACTGTCGCCCAGCATAATTTGGAGATGATATTGCTTGCAGCCGCTGCGATGCTTACGACCAAAACAGGCTTGATGACACCATCAACATGCACTATCGCGGCACAGCGGTATAGTCAAAATCTCTACCGTTGGCCAAATTCATATCGTTTCTACCGTATACCGTTTCTACCGCCCACCCCTACTGTGTAGTGTGATTAATGCAAAGCTATTTTTGCAACCAACAATCGTCAGTCCAATAACCGACGATAGGCGATATATTCGCGCATGCGCAGACTTTTTGATGAGCAGAGCAATGTAATCATGCATGGCGCGTTTAGAACACAGAAAGAAGTCCAAACATGGACGAATTAATTCCCAAATTGCACACTGGAGGAGAAATGGACTTTTATCTCAGCGAGGAGGTCGTAGACGGAGAAGATGATCCACTGGTTTGGTGGAAAATGAAAAACGTTTCCCATTGATGTCACACATGGCCCAGAAATATCTGTGTGTACCAGCCACAAGCACACTTTCATAACGCGTCTTCAACACCACTGGTAATGTTGGTAACCACTTGTGCACACTGCTAAAACCTGAGAAAGTAAACATGCTTGCTTTCCTGTCAAAGAATTTATAAGTTTTGTTTTTGTCTCTTCTCGTTTGTTTCAGTATTAATGTAGCTACTTTTTGGATTATTTATTTATTTATTTAGTTATTTGAGATGTGCCGAATCGCACAAAAGACTTAAGTTTACGTTGGAGATTTTTTTTTAATGTTCGCTGGAAGAGACATTTTGATTTTTAACTAATGTGTTGTTTGGTTGAGTGTGTAAGACAGATAAAAACTGGAACGGCCTGTAAACACGGTTATAGTGGTTAAAGAAGCCAGTTTCTCTTTGTTTCCCTCCCCACCATTGAGTTTTTTTATTTAAATAAAATGCTTTTTTTCTGAACATAGGCTACTGCCGTTCTTTCTTTCTGTTATGAGTTTGAGTAAACGAATCACTGCTGCATTTGGGCGCAATCTGAGGAGGGTGCGGTTAAAACAGTGCTATTATTTATTTCTGTTGACTGCTTCTGTTGGCTTCAACCAACATTATCAGCAAAATTACTCATGGACAAATAAATAAATAAATAAATAGCCCTTGTAAAAACTATCGACAACAGGGCAACCTATCATAGTCGATATATTCGTCCAATTGCCCAACCTTAAAACCCACAATAAGCAAACTGGAAATGAGCATAGGTTTCAGTAAAATAGTATATGAACTGCTTCTTATAAAGTGCTTTTCTACTCTACCTGAGCACTCAATACAATATGCCTCAGTCACCCTTTCACAATAGAACTTTTTTCTATGCTTTCAAACTGATATTCATACACATTCACTTGGGGTTAGTATCTTGCCCAAGGATATTTGGCATGCAGTCAGGGATCAAACCACCCATGTTCCAACTAGGAAGCAACCAGCTCTACCTATTGAGCTACAGCCACTTGTTATCAAAGTCCCAGACAAGTGAACTGTGCAAGCATTTAAATAGTTAGTAAGAAGAAAAAGACGGTTAGATAAAGAAATACAAAATAATACATTTGTTTATGATTTTTTTGTCCTGACTTTTTTTTTAGTATAACAAACAAAAGGGAGCTACTTTACAATGAACTACATTCTTGAAGAGGGTTTTAAAAAATAAGTCCTGGCAAAGATTCCAATTGGAAAACGTGAGCATAAATGGCATAAATTTTGGATGTTTAACTGTATTTTCACAAGTTTTACAGCTTTTCCTACTGATAAGGACCTGATACATGGCCATTCACAAAAGATGAAAGTAATTAAGTTTTAAACAATTAAATAACAGAAAAATTACTGGGTTTTATCAGCCCACTTGAGATCAAAGCAGGGTGTATGTGGTTCAAGACGAGCTTGACATCCTCATTCTACAACATGCTTTGCTCTTCTGAGTCGCAGAGTAACCTTAAGAAATCGAGCTGAACATACTTAAAAAGCCAGTGATATTCGTTTTTTTGAATACAAAATGCTTCCTCTCTGTTTTCTTAGGCTTATATGTCTTCTAATACCAAGAAACTTTTGGATATCTTACTTTATGTGTAATACAGAATGTAGCTCTAGACCCAGCTGTCTTAGCTAATTATAGGCCAATCTCCAACCTTCCTTTCATATCAAAAATCCTTGAAAGAGTAGTTGTCAAACAGCTAACAGATCATCTGTAGAGGAATGGCTTATTTGAAGAGTTTCAGTCAGGTTTCAGAGCTCATCACAGCACAGAAACAGCTTTAGTGAAGGTTACAAATGATCTTCTTATGGCCTCTGACAGTGGACTCATCTCTGTGCTTGTCCTGCTAGACCTCAGTGCAGCGTTTGACACTGTTGACCACAATATTTTATTATAGTGATTAGAACATGCTGTAGGTATTACAGGTACTGTGCTGCAGTGGTTTGAATCATATCTATCTAACAGTCTCCAATTTGTTAGTTATGGAGTTCCACAGGGTTCCGTGCTAGGACCAATTCTGTTTACATTATACACAGTTCCCTTAGACACTATTATTAGAAGGCATAGCATACATTTTTACTGCTATGCAGATGACTCCCAACTTTAACTACTGTAATTCATTATTATCAAAAGTCCTAAAAACTCCCTGAAAAGCCTTCAGTTAATCCAAAATGCTGCAGCAAGAGTCCTGACAGGGACTAGGAAGAGAGAGCATATTTCTCCTATATTGGCTTCCCTCCATTGGCTCCCTGTTAAATCCAGAATTGAATTCAAAATCCTGCTCCTCACATATAAGGTCTTGAATAGGAAGGCTCCGTTTTATCTTAATGTCCATATCAGCCCATTAGAGCTGCAGTCTGCTCTCAGACTGCAGCTTTACTTGTGATTCCTACTATATCTAAAGGTAGAATTGGAGGCATAGCTTTCAGCTGTCAGAGCCCTCTTCCAGGTTCCAATTTGGATTCAGGAGACAGACACTGTCTCTTTACTTTTAAGATCAGGCTTAAAACTTTCCTTTTTGCTAGAGCATATAGTTAGGGCTGGATCAGGTGACCGTGAATCCTCCCTTATTATGCTGGAATTGGTCTAGGCTGCTGGGGGATTCCATTGAGTGTTTCTTCTCCAGTCACCTTTCTCACTCACTATGTGTTTATAAACCTCTCTGCATTTAATCATTAATTAATTATTTAATCATTCATCTTTGGCTCTCTTCCACAGCATGTCTTTTGTTCAGTCTTCCTCCCCTCAGCCCCCATCTTGTCGTGGCAGATGGTTGCCCCTCTCTGAGCCTCATTCTGCTGGAGGTTTCTTCCTGTTAAAAGGGACTTTTTCCTTCCCGCTGTTGCCAAAGTGCTTGCTCGTAGGGGATCATATGTTTTCTGTTTTCTTTATATATATATATATTTATATTATTGGAGGGTCTACCTTACAATATAAAGCACCTTGAGGCAACTGTTGTTGTTATCCGGTGCTGTATAAATAAAAGTGAATTGAACTGAACAGTAATATACTGGAATGATGTGAGTCTTGAATGACAGATGAGACAATGAGATCTAACTCATATTATTCCTGCTCTTGCCTCACTCCTTCCACAACTGTCATTTACGTCTGTGGTGTCAGAGCTGCAATTAAATCTTAAATGTTCTGTCACCTGCATGCTCAGCAAATTTCCTCAGGCTTTTATTATGAAGCAGTTGCAGGATGTATTGATTTGGCTTGTGTTATGCGGAAGACTTGCTGACAACTGTTTCTGTACTATGCAAGTCCCCATACATCCAGCTATGTAAAGCCGGTGAGCTGTAGTCCTGTTTTAACTCTCTGTTTAGCTTTAATAGAGCATTTATTTTACCACAGTCAATCCAGCATTAAGAAGTTCATATAAACCTATTGTACAGCAACTCCCCAGTACCCAGTGTGGCCAGAAGGGGCCTTCCCCTGTGGCTAGTGTGGGAATGACACATAATGCAACTGTGGTTCTAAGCAATGACCACAGCTAACCATGGTTTTAGTTAAAGCTTTAACACAGTCAACCCCAGGACGCACTGATGAAGCCATTCTGTGAAAGAAGACATATAGTGTAGTGTTGCTACACTTTTATATCATAAAGCAAATCTTTACAGGTGGCATGTTCTTGAAATCAAGTCTCCATCACCAGCTCGCAGAATCTCTTTTCTTACAGTGCATCTAAATATATAAACATATATTTTTATTAGGTAAAGTGTCTGCCGCCGTGAGGATAACATCTATCTAATAAGCAGAATAATATTTTGTGTCTTGTTCTATATAATAAGTCACACTGAACATCGTCCAACAAATTGCAGATTTGCTGCAGGGCATGTTATATATTTCAATAAGTTAAATAAAGCTCAAAGTCATCAAAACCTGCTTTTAGTCTTGAGACTTGTTTGCTCTGAGGAAAACTGCAACCATTTGGGCACCAGTTTAGCTTAGTGGGTCAGCAGGCTGCTACATACCACATAACAAGAAAGCAGCGGCACAGGTTTGAGTCTGACCCGGCGCCTTTTGCTGCATCTTCCCAACTCTCTCCCTCTCCGCTTTCCTGTCTATCTCCACTGTTCCTATCCAATAAAGGCAAAATGCCAAAAACAATTATATATAAAATTTCAATCATTTAAAAAAAGGGAAAGAGATGGATTTCAAGGGCATTGGAGGGCTGTGTAAAGTCGGTGTGTGCCAAGGCAGGGAGGAATGATTAAATATGATAAGTACATGTATATACAATCATGTTGGCTAATAAGTAATTGCTATTAATTCATCAGATTTCAAGAAGCTGCAGATAGTTGCTAAATTATCAAGTTGCCATACATTCTTTATTTAATTTATAATGCTACTTTATGCTGCACACTGCTGAAGCTCCTAACTCATTTTCAATGCTCTGTGTTCAATGACAATAAAGATCTAATCAGAAAATGTTTTTTAAAAAGTTGGCAAATAATTATTTGATGACCTGCTGAATTTGTAAGTTTGCTCACTTACAAAGAAATGAACAGTCTATTTTTTATTGTGGCTTTATTTGAATGGAGAGAGACAAAATATCCACTTAAAAATCCATAAAAAACACATTACATAAAAGTTATAACATGATTTGCATGTCATTAAGTGAAAAAAGTATTAGAGTAATTGGTGAAAACAGTAAGAACATGTCTTGTCATCAGGCTTCTACATATCTCTGGAAGGATTTCGCCGCTCTTCTCCTGTGTTAGACTCTGTAAATCCTTTAGGTTGCTTGGCTGCTGCTTGGCAACTCAAAGCTTCAACTCCCTCCACAGATTGTCTATAGGATTGAGGTCTGCAGACTAGCTCTGCCACTCCGTGACCTTAATGTGCTTCTTCTTTAGCCACTCCTTTATTGCCTTGGTAGTACCCATCTGTGACCCATCTTCAGTGCAGAGGGAAGGAGGGGCACGTCCAGGACTTTACATTACATTGACTCGTCCACTGACTTCTTAATGCGGTGAAGTCATCCTGAGCCCTAAGCAGAAAAACAGCCCCAAAGCACTTTACAGTTGGTATAGTATTCTTTGTGTCATACTCTGCATTTCTCTTCTTCCAACGCTGATGGGCTGAGTTAGTTTCATCTAACCATAGTACTTAGATTGATAGCACTGAATCATTGAAATGTTCACTGGCACAGGTTCACAGGCGTGTACATGGGCCTTCTTGAGTGAGGGGAACCTTGCAGGCACCGAGAGACTTCAGTCCATCCTCATGAGGCAAGATCTTGTATGGCGCTCCAGACTGAGGGCAATAGATGGTCATTTCATATTTCTTCCACTGTCAAATAATCGCACCAACAGTTGTCACCTTCTCACCAAGCGTCTTGCTTCCAGGCTCGTGCAGGTCTACATCTTGTCCCTGATGTCCTGATAGCTCTTTGGTCTTGAGCTGGTGGTGGAGAGGTTGGAATGGAAGAAATTGATTCTGTGGACAGGTGTGCTTTATACACATAAGCTGAGGTCAGGAGTATCTGTAATTGGTTGATTGATTGTAATCTGTGTGCCCATGTGGCATACAACCAATCCTTCTGGATCAAATACTTATTTCACTCAATGGCATGAAAATCAGTTTATAACTTTTATGTGACATGCTTTTTTCTGGATTTTTGGTTGCTAGTCTGTCTCTTTCCATTAAAATGACATTACCATAAAATTTGAGACTGTTTGTGTTTATAAGTGGCCAAACTTACAAAGCTATTTCCCCCACTGTAAACACAAACACATGATATCCCTTTTCCTTTCCCTAACCCTTTCCTGATTTCTTTCCATTTGTTTAAGATTGTCATACTAATTTAAACATTAGACAATGATAACACAAGTAAATACAAAATGCAGTTTAAAGGAAAAATGATATCCAAATCTACCTGGTCCTGTGTGATAAAGTAAATGCCTCCTATATCTCATCACCAATTGTGCAACCATTGGTAGCGAGAACTCCAATCAAGCATTTGCAATGACTGACAATGAGTCTTTCACAACGCTTTGCCTCACTTTTCTTTGTAGAATTGGTTTAATTCAGCCACATTGGAGGTTTTTCAAGCATGAAGGACCTATTTAAGGTCATGGCAAAGCATGTCGACAGGACTTAAGTTGGACTTTTACTAAGCCACTGTGTATTTTTGATCTTTGTCCTGCTGCACAACCCAGCTTCATGGAAAGAACTGATGACACTCTCCTTCTAGATTTTCTGGTAAAGAGCAGAACTACACTACCATCACACTACCACCACTATGACTGATATGATGTTCGCATGATGTTCTTTTTATGAAATGCTGTGTTAGTTTTATGCCAAACATCCAAAACCCAAACTTTTGTCTTTTCACTCCACTGACACTATCTGAGGTAAGTGACCTTCTGGATGACCTGTCGATACACTCATGGAGTAATTCTTGTAGGCCAAAGACACACATGTGTTACGGATGTCCCTGCTGATTGCTTTGCTACTTGTTTAAACACACTTTAAATAGACAAAGTTCAACATTGTCCAAACAAATACACTGTGTGTATTTTAGTGGCTATATGAAACCATTAATTATCTTCCCTGTTAAACAATTCATGTTTTAAATGTCGCTCAGTTATGTAACACTTTGCGCTGTGTATAACTTTGCAAACACACACAGTGTCAGATTAGTTTTTAAAGTCTAGCTAACCCCAGCAATGCTAGCAGCCCTAGCCTTGGTTTCTTCAGTGCTGGTGTCCACACATCTTGGTGCAGAATGTGGTTACACCTGGTTTCAGTTGCTTAGCCTTATTCCAGTTTGACTGCGTAAAGTAGAATAGAATAGCGCTAGTTAAGACGGCTGTCCTCTGTTTACTTTCCCTCTGCTCATTTACAACTTCACTACACCATGTAAATGCAGCTGTATGGTTAATGCCAGTGTTTCACTCATTCACACGCATTAACTCACCATGGCTGCTGGTCAACGTACAAATTCAAAGTAAAGAACGTTTTTTTACTAATTACCACAAGCATAAAGTGAATTCATGCAGCGCCAAAATAACTGCAAACGTCTTTTCAAGTGGGAAGAACAACTGCTCAAAATTGTAATAAGGTAATATATAATATGTATTACAGTATTAGTTTAAACATCATTTACCAATACCTGATAACAAGTCAAAACAAAACAAATATTTTGTTAAGACAGCTTTTGTTACAATTTGACGGACTTTAAATACATAAATGTTGGTGTTAAGCAACATATCAGTTGTCTTGGAAAGGAATGGCCTTGTATATTTATATAGCATTTTTTAGTCTTACTTACTCAGAATGTCACAATACCAAACATTTTGTAGTCAGCTCCAGTACAAAGAGAATTAGATGATTTCAGCCATAATTATTTATTAAAAAGTGATTTAAGCCACTGACATGGTGTTGATAGACCATTTGTTTAAAATGTTAACATTATATTCAGTTGACAGAACATAGACTGAGATGTTAGGATGATTGACAGGCAGCCTACTGACATTCCTATAAGACATAACATTAGTTACGTCATGTTAGCTTCAGCATTTATATAATGTTAGCCACTGCAAACATTTTAGCCTTTGGATCACAACTGATTTTACAACAGCAATGACAAGTGTCTCAGACAAAGTGGTAAAATGTATTTCATGATAACAACACAAACTACTTCCTGAAATAACTCTTACGGCCCTTCTTATCATTAAGTCAGGGCAGAGTTATTGTGGCAGCTGCACTAGTTGCAATCTTTTGCTTATAGTTTTTGCTGTTCAATGTGTTGTTTTTTCTGTGCTGGTGGGCATGTTGCATTTTCAGAATGTTGGTATTCTTTTATTCTACATACTTGAACACTTGTCTAGTTCACATCCATGGGTAAGAAAACCCATGCAAGCACAGTGCAAAGATACAAACTGTAAACAGAAAGGACCTAACTGAGGTTTGAACCAGTTATTTTTCACTGTAACAACATGTGTTCTAAACCTTTATTTTTACTTTTTTTTTCTCTTTTATCTAACAACTGGTCACCATCTCCTGAGAAAAATATTCCAACTACTGCTTTTTGGATAAGGCATCACCAGCTAGCTTTGTCACTAACTGTGGGTTTATTGTAGCTTATTTGTTGAAAAGAGCTGCTTGCTTTTTGTATAAAGGGTTGATAAGTGCAGTGAGACTGAAGCCAGGTGGTAAACTGAGCTCCCACGAGTATTAATAATGAACTAACACAGACTAAACCAGTGGCTAAAAAGGTACCTTCCTCAATAAAGGCACTTTTATTATAAGGTTGATTTTTTAAAAAAGTTGCCATTTTAAAAATTCAACAAGTCCAAGGCTAACTAACTTGGTTTTGTTCATTTAACATGAAGATAAAACAGAAATGTACAGTGAAAACCAGACAGTGTGGTTTTAGGAGCAGTTAGCGTTTGAACTGTTTCCTGATCAACAACAGCTGGGTGCCATGACTGCAAGCAGCATCTCCAAAACGCTGTCCTGAACACTGCAGTGACTCAACTGTGGCCCAAACCAAAATGACTACAGGATATAAAAATGAATGCATAAAGGTTGTAGGAAAGTAGAGTGTTGTCAGACATGGCAAAGCTAGGCTGCTGCAGCTCTTTGTAGAACTATTGTTTCTGACTCTAACAGCCAATGTATATGTGATACCTATACATGTATGGATCACCATGTGTATAAGTCCCTGAGGATTCAGTGATCACTTAGAGGATAATGATTAGATTTTGTTTCTGTTACATCACATCATGACGTGTGGACTCATGCTAAGACTGTGAATCATAATTATATTGATGATACATGTGAACTTAACACATCCGCTCCTAACAACTGAACATGCACATGAATATTATTTTAAAATGCAAGTATTTATCAGCGGTCTATCGCTAATATTAATTTGCGAAGAAATGCATTACTCGGTCCAACATTTGTTAAATTTTTAAAGGGAACCTGATGTGTATAACCTGATTTATTCCTCATGATGGTCCACCTCAGGGGCCTGAATAATTGGAGTGCCAATGTACGGTGTGTGCACATCCACTTTAAATATACTTATGGTTTGAAAAATGCAGTTGCTCTATTTTTATCAGGATCAAAAACTTACAGAATGTGACAGGTAAGTGAAAATGTGAGATGCAGGTAATAACAGAAGCAGAAATACGATGTTTCTGGTTAAAAAGGGGGTGTGGGGAGAAAACATGAATTTTGCTGGTGGTTTGGCTTGTAGGTCTTGGACTATTCCCATCCCTTAATTCTCGAATGATTTAGACAGTGTGATACAGACGGTGGGCAGCCGGCGGAGGAACATTAAAGGGTTAACGTTCAGGCGCGTAAATACTGTTCAATGCTCTGAAGGGCTTGTTCACCGAAAGAAACGCGATTAACAAATGACGGGTTAACAAAAAGACAGGCAGAGAGCAGCCGAACAGCTCTAAACACCCCAAAGCAAAGGCCAGTCCAGACACAGACTCGTGTAAGAACAGATATAACGACAGCAGGCAAAAACGAAAAGATGATAACTGGGATTTGGTTGAGACCATTACAGTGTGTGTACGGCAGGGAAAGTGATGAGCAGCGGCGGGCGATACGTTTCGCACTATACTCGGGGAGACGTATGAGCTAACAATCGTAGTCTACAGTAGTGACAAACCAGTCAAACGAATACTAATAATTATTTCCCTTCCGCTGCTGAAGCTTAAGGACATCCAGCACGGGCTATTGTCAGCCATAGCTGCCGCCTGGCAGGAAGGCTGCGGGGCTGAGTTCGGGAAGCTCGGACTCGAGTCGTGATTTTCCACCGCGCTCGGTTAACACGGCCGGTAAAAACTGGAGCGACTCGAATGTGAGAATATTTCCCGGCAATACGGGCGAAATGTTGCCCTTAACGTGTCTGGAAGGACGAGCATTTGTCACAAAAATGAGCGGCGAGTTTGCGGAGGCTTCCACCGCTGTCGTCCGCTCCTTACAACGGGAAGGCAGGCTGGGGCTATGCGGGGATGTTAAAGAGCCGTTAAGTGCAATTAATAGCCGAAGCTCACACCAAAATCCTCCCATAAACCACCGTATTTATTCCAATAAGGGAAATCTGTTTTGTGTTATTCGCGAAAAAATGTCACAACCCCGGTCGGCTATATATAACTCCGCCTTCTTCTTCTTCTCCAAGCGGCCTCTCTTCAGATGTAGACGGGCGACTGAGAGCCACAAAGCTGTCAAACGCAACCGAGACCTCGCCATTTTTGTTTGTTTCCCACAAATGCAAACCGCCCCAAAATACAGTACGGCGAACAATCGGGACTTACCTGCCGTGGAACCAGTCCTTGCAAGCATCGCACTCGATCATAAACTGGGTCACGTCGTAAGGTAATCTGCAGATGCAATATACTGGTACAGTCGCCATGTTCAATTCACAACTACGTCGGGATAGACTGGGGGGGCTGCAGGAGGAACAACGTCCTGCAAACAATATGATCCAATATGATCTTCCCCAGAAAAAAAGCCAGGGGCAGTCCCGCCGGACACATGAACCTAAGCGCACAGCTCCATCACGCCGCGGCCGGGTTGGCGTTTGTGCGGGGAGCTAGAAACGATGGAGGCTCGTCGTAGCAGGCTTTCCTCAAATGCATTATTATTGTTATTATTACTATGTGCATGCCCCCTGGTGACTGCGCGGCACCGAAGCGCTCATATTAGGAGCCACAAGAAAATGTAGTCTCGATGTCGCTGCGAGGTAAATAAATAAACAAATGTAAGTTACGTCAGGGAGCAGCTTTAGATCCGATGAATGAGCGTAAAGATCGATCTAAAATGGACCTGCGGATGTTTTTTCCCTGTAGAGGAACGCTCAAATGCCGAGAAATAAACGCTTTCTGTTCCCAGACAGTTTATTGTTAATCGATGAATACAATTTAAATACCGTGTTCATAGCCGCCATTAGGAAAGATATAATTGTTTAATTATTACATAATCTGTTATTACGAGATTACACACTATTTCTCTACATCATGATATCCTCTCTATAATACAGTTGTTGTTGTTGTTATTAGTATTATTATTATTATTATTTTTACTACATTTCATGTATTTGGAATTTAATAATAATAATAATAATAATAATACAATTGCTATTAATAATAATAATAATACAATCATAAAAATATTTCAACATCATCTCAGCAAAACAGAATCGAAATCAAATGACATTTTGTAATAAGGTAGTTGAACTATAAACTTACGAGAACAGCTGATTCCATGTTAGACACATGTTGCATTCTTCACAAGTCCACTGCGCTTGCTGGCTGATTGATAGAAAACCAGCATGAGGTTTTGTCCATGACACCAAATCTCGGTCTGCACGGTTTTATGTATTAAACAAGCCATTTTGCAGTGGTGTGAAAAAAAGTTTTCTCTATGCAGCCTCACCTCTATGAAAGCAGAAGAAATTCACCCCCAATCAAACCATGTAATCTTCAGGGAAATTGCAAAAAAACCCCGCTACAGTTAGCATGTTAAACATGTTACATTTAGAAAAAGACCAAACAACTATGGCTTGTCTGAAAGCCTCTTGTCTCTAAAGAGAACATGGCAACATGGCTTTGGTTTGCAAAGTTGCGTCTGAAGAAACCAAAAGATTACTGAAATAATGTCCTTTGGATAGACAAGACCAAAGCGAAGAAGTTTGCCCAAAAATCCAACACAGCATATCAGCATAAATACTGCATACCATCTGAAAAGCACAGTGGTGGGGATGGGGTGATGATTTGAGCTCGTCGTGCAGTCACAGGAACTGGGCACCTTGAAGACATTGAGTTGACCATAAACTCCTTTGTATACCAAAGTGCTTAAGCATCAAATATGAGGCCATCTGTCCAAAACCTAAAGCTTGGTTGAAGCTGAGTCATGCAACAATACAGTGATGTCAAGCACAAATCTGCAACAGAATGGCTGGAAAACAAAAGAATCAAGGTGTTGCAGTAACCCAAAGTCAAAAACTCAGCCAAACTGAAATGCTGTGATGGCACCCTAAGAGAGCAGTATATAAATCAATGCCATCAAACGTCAATGAAATGAAGCAAGGTTGTAAAGAAGAGTGGGGCAAAATTTCTCAAGAACGATGTGAGAGACTGATAATGGCATACAGAAAATAATTACTTGTTTTTGCTAAAGTGCTTCTACGAGCTACTAAATCATGGGATGTGTACTAAGGTTTTTCCATAGAGTCCAAAGAAAACTTCCTTTTTCTTACAGCTGTAACTTCTCTCTCTCTCTCTCTCCCTCTCTCTCTCTCTCTCGAAGGCCACCCTACCTTTATCCGGTCTTTAAGTCTGACATCATTTGCCGTTTCCAGGTCCAAACTCTGCTTCAGGTCCCAAAGTCAAATGGACACTGCGGCATCACTGAGAGTTAAAAACTGTCTAAATTCTTTCATCTTTAATAAAATGATAACTGTGGCTGATCTACCAGGTGTAACAATAAAGTTTAACATCCAGGGATCCATGAAAACAGAAAGCATGAAGTTTAACGGAGTTAGAAGTTAGCACGAAACTAGCTCGCTAGTTTCAATCTAAAGATGATACAGCATGTTCTGACTGAGAGATTTCAGAAACAATTCAAACAGACAGCTCTGCTATTATATACTGATGGTATATAATGATGTGCTATGTGGTGACTAGCTACACAGCTATGGTTAACATAACATAAACACAGTGAAGCTGGAGGATGAACGCCAACTTTTTTCCATTCGATAAAAGTTAACCCGAGGGTTCCCGATGGTTAGGGACAAATGCAATTGGATGGCAGGATGCTGTAAACGGACCAAACTTCAGTCAGAAGAACAACTGAGATAATCCATCCACAATACGAGGTTAGTCATTAATATACTGCTGCATGGGCTGGGCTGTAGTTACATCGTAAGGTTTTAAAAACTGAGGTTTAAAACATGCTGCAGATGAATAGTGATAATAAAAACCGAGCGAGACCGACAGTGATCACTGACTTTTTTTAGGGGCTTGTTCAGATTAAATAGAACAAGATACAAAGCTTTAACACATGTTAAAAACACATCAGCCTTAATAAATGCAGAGTAGTTTGGACCCGGAAGCAGGGTTCATCAGGTCATCACTTAAAGACTGAATGACAACTTTGTTTGACACACAGAGCTGTGTGGGAGATGACCACAGTTTGCGGTCTCTTCTCTTTCACCCAACAAGTAGTTGCAGCATACGGCTGCACCTCCCCAGGTCTATTTCTGACAGAGGTTTCTTCCTGTTAAAAGGGAGTTCTTCCTCCCCACAGTTGCCAAGTGCTCACCCTCTGTTCACTTTCTAATATTGTGGGCATTTTTGGATCACATGGTAAATACACTGACCTTATTATTTGAAACTTTGGTCATGTTTAATATGATCATCCACTGCAGGACAGTATATGTATGATAGATAATAAGGTAAAGTACAATAGGCAGCTTCATCCTGGGCATCATCCATTCTCTCTGTGGTACCCAGCTCTCTTCCCTCCTATGATGTTGGGAGGTGGGGGAGTAAGAAGTGTGATATTGCACCACTATTCTTGTGCCACTAGCTTGCTAGCTTTTGCACTGTATCTGCTTAGCCTCGCAGAAGACAGGCAATGGGTGTAGGTGCAGAATCTTTCTTTTGACTGTCATTTGGATATAAAAAAATAAAAATTCTTGCAAAGTTAGCAGCCCACCACATTGTTATGACTACATGTCCCAGTGTTAAGAGAGATCAATAAACCACCAACAGTGTGTACTAAAAGAATATAGTTTTATTAAGCATTGTAGCTAAGTTGCTTTCAAGTACACCACACCAAAATCTACGAACATTCAACCAAACCCATCAGCAGTTCATTCTTTTACAATCCAAGAGTTAGGCGGAAACTCTGATCAACTTACACAGAAGGTAACCCATTTAGCTCTTGCGAGGGGGACTGGGGGAGGAGATTACACCATTTCTCCAATCACTAGTGGTAGATGAAAAGCTTTGGCAGTATTAAGTGAAAACATGAAATGATGATTCTGGTGAAGAGGAATTACAAGTGTATAAATAACACTAAAGGAAATCTCCCTAATGATTACTGGTTAATGGCCAAAGTTTTGATTTAAAGGTGGAGCACGCTGCCTTTTAGCTACACAAAGGGTGAGCTTCATTTTTTTGACTAAAACAGGAAACAGTAACAGAACAATATAGTATGAATACACTACTCCAAAGTGGCTAAATAACTTTTTTTTTAATGCAACAGAGGTCAATATCACAAGAAGATTCCAGGTTAGAACAACTACTTTTTTGGACTTTTGTTGGTATTAGATGTTTCATTAATTTGTAATTGGGCACCGGGAAGAATGGAAGAAAAAGGACAGCATGCATAATAACTACACACTGGTTAGACTGCGAACCATGCAGAAGATTTCTATCAAAGTGGTAACACTACAGCTCTACATCTTCGAGTACAGCTCAAAACCCCAATTCAAGTTTTCTTTTTTTGCGTGTGTGATTCGAGAGCTGTTTCTCGAGGCGTTACTTACAGTTAAATAAGCGAAACAGCGTGAAGCTCATGTCTAGTGAGGGACAGAGCTGTTTAAACATGAACACAACTCAAAGTGGTGATGGAAGCACAAGATTATGCCTCACTTGTTTCACTGAGCGGTTACAATGATAACACAAAATCCATACCTGCAACATGGTAAGTACTAGAAGCAGGTCAAACATAGATGAACTCATATTTTCAAATTAAAGCGTCTTCAAGTAGTAACCTTCTGATTTGAAGTGACAAGGGAGTGAGTGACTCCACGTTACCGGTGTTAGGATCTCGTGTGTTTAGAGAGAGGGATCCGAATTACATCTCGTTTCTTTGTGTGAAAAGAAAAAAGTACAATGAATGTAAGCTTTCCATATTTCCATGTGTTCCTAACCTTGCTCCATGTTTCATCCTTCACCCTCTCTAGAAAAATAGGTTTAATCTTCTGTTGAGACAGTGGCCTCTAGACCTTCATCTCTATGGCAGCCACTGTCTACATTTAGTGCATTTAAGTGAAGATTAGTATTGCACGTCTTGGAGTCACTGCTAAAGGCACTTTCAGGTTGGATGAGAGCCCCACATTCCTCTCTCTCTCCATTCAGCTGCTCTGGCTCCTTGTCCTCCACACCGTTCTCCATGGCTAAGCTCTCACCGTGCTGTGCAGGGGAGGATTTCTTTTCCTCCTGCTTGGGCTTCTTTTGGTCCTTCACTAGGTTGTTTCCAGATGTTTGAGCAGGCTTGTAAGCAGGCTTGCTCTGGTAGACAGACAGAAAAAATGACGGTGAGGGTTGCAGACTTTATCATCCACCCATTTTTTTCTATTTATTGCCATTTGGACATGCTGCCTATGCAACATGTCCAAAAGGCAAAGCTTTAAACAGGAGAAGTGTAGGGACAAAATGCATGGATTACACTCCATCTGAAAGGTAACACTGTCTGCAACTTAAACTAGTTATGCTAGAAGAGAAAGCTCAGCAGCTTGCAGTCATGTAGCTTGCATAAAATATAGCAAAGCTAGAAAGGAAACACGATTGGCTACAGTGACTTAAAATCTTTTAGGAAAAAACAGCCATTTGGTTCTTTGATCTTTAGACTCTTACAGACTAAACGGATAGAAATAACTGAGGTACATAATCTGACTGCTTCAAAAGTGAAGTCACCCCTGTTTATTTATTGTATTTTGCCTAACGTGTTGTCAATGATGCACACTGACACTTGTGAAATGAAGCAAGCTGTTAAGTTTTGCACAGTCCAATGGTTCTAACCACGTGAAACATCTCCATATTGAGAAAGGTTTAAATACTATAAACTGCTTTCAAATAGATTAAGCAAGTAGAGCCTGTGGTGTGATGGTCATCAGCTATAATATGATATTTTTTAAAAGCTGTAGATTTCTTAGTTTGGTAGGTTAAAAAAACATCTCACCATTGTTGTTTATACTGGATTTATATAGTGCCTGTTCACACCAATGGTCATCTAAAGAAGAGCCTATAATATTAAGAGAGGGAGAGAGCCTCAGCAATCCAATGATCACCTGCACATGGCAAAGGTGGGGAGGAAAAACTCCCTTTTAACAGAAAGTGGTCTCTAACAGAACTAGACTGCAGACAAACAGCCATCTGCCACGGCTGGAGAGAGAAATATGGAGTATAGAGAGACCAAGAGAGGTGAGGAAGATCGATTTTGGAGACAGTGGCCCTGACAAAAAGACAGGAGGCCAAGCTGAAGACATTAAGATTTTCATCGGGAGTGACAGTTCAGGAAGTGAAGGAGGACATACAGCGCGGTGGTGTGACAGGAGCAGAAGGATACGGACAGGCTGAGATGGAAGCAGGTGATTGGCTATGGCGCCCCCTAAAGGGAGCAGCCAAAAGAGAGACCAAGAGCAAAACGCAAACTATAAGATAGAGAAGATATCTAAAAGAAATCAGCAGTTTTTGTGAGTACTTGGACTACATGCATAAAATTCAACAACAGAAGTGCTGAAAACAGATTTGTTGGTCTTCAGAAGATTGTCATTTTATATCAGCATTTTTCTACTCTTTACTCAGAAAATATCAGACAGAAAATATCACTGCCATTGTTTCTTTTAGATGATAACAGTCAAATACAGCCTTTTTTATACTGGTAGAAATGATGATAGTAGATGTTAGATGGCAGAAGGCACTGTGCACACAAAGTGATGACCTTCATAGGTCAGAAAATATCTGAAACATTGAGAAACACCGAAACAATGTAATTAACTCGTGTGTTTTCAATGGTGTGATACAGTAGAAGAGGACATTTAGAGCTTATTAAGACCCACATGTTACAAAAGTCAGGACTCTTTGAAAATCATGTGCAGCATAGTGAAATGCATTTGTGGGTTGGAAGTCCTGCCAACAAACAAAAGGACTCAAGAGTTATTTAGAAGTTAATTAGCAGCAAAATGAAGCCCAGAGACATGCAGGGAGCCTGTTTAGTTCCCTCTCATGTTCCCATGCTGAAAGCTCACACAATGGTTGTGTTCTGGTTTTGCACCGTAATTAAACAGTGGAAAAACCAACAGCTGCATCGGGATTTTTGTGAGGTACCTTCCTGGGAAAGCAAACTACAGGCTGAGCTTCAATTTAGGGATTATTAATTTCTCTGGTACCAAAATCCACGTGTGACAAACACTGTGAGAATTTCAGACACTAATGATCATCTTGAAGATTAAAGCTTCAAATGGTCGATGATGGTCAATAACCAATGATGGCAAAAGTGGGGTTAGGGGTTAGTCACTATTGCTTTGGTCAGTATTTTAAACTAGATTAACACAATTACTTATTAATGTAAACATTCAGGTTTCAAACTCATAAACAAACCTTTACACTGGACTGTAGTGCAGTGTGTCCTTCAAAAAGATGAGAAAACTGAAAGCAGACAGAGATCTAGCAGTGGCCTGACAGATACATCCGGCACTAAGGCTGATTCATCTGTTGTTGACTGTGACCCCATGAGGAATGGCCTCAGCAGAAGGGTGGCTGTCAAGAAGCCATTCTTAATTAAAGGAAACAGGACGAAATGCTGGGCTTTGCCACATTACACAAGAGCTGGACTGAAAATGTGGCAACAGGTCTGATGGAGTGATGAATGAAATGTGAAATTTTGGCCTCAAATCGCTGCCTGTATGTATGGAGGTCAGAGGGGAACCGTTAGGTCCATACATATTTGGACAGAAAACTTTTTTTCTAATTGTGCTTCTGTACATTACCACAATGATGAAGTGCTGACCTTCAGCTTTAATTCAGTGGGTTGAACAAAAAGATCTTAACACAATCCCTTCATTTCAGATGCTCAAAAGCAACAGGACAGATTGAATAACTGAAAATAAAATGTTCATTTCTAGCACTTGGTTGAAAACTCTTTGCTGGCAATGACAGCCTGAAGTCTTGAACTCATGGATGAACTCAGATGTTGGGCTTCCTCCTTTTTAATGCTCTGTTGCTGTTACTGCAGCGGCTTTCAGTTGCTGTCTTGTTTGCGAGCCTTTGTGTCTGAAGTTTAGTCTTCAGCAAGTGAAATACTCTGTTGGGTTAAGATCAGGTGACTGACTCGGCCATTCAAGAATATTCCACTCCTTTACTTTAATAAACTCCTGGGTTGATTTGGCTGTATGTTTGGGTCATTGTAAATCTGTGTTATGAAACGCTGCCCAATCAATTTGACTCCATTTAGCTGGATTTGAGCAGACAGTATGTGTCTGAACCCCTCTGTATCCTCCTGTGCTACATCATCAGTAAACACTAGTGTCCCAGTGCCACTAACAGCCATGCACACTGCCTCTGCTGTGTTTTACAGATGATGCGGTATGCTTTGGATCATGAGCTGTTCCACACCTTCTCCATACTTTTGTTTTTTTTCTTCAACTCCAGGCCTTTTATCTGCTTAATTGATAATGACATGACAAAGGAAATGCCCACAACCGCCAGTGAAATAGCTCTTTGAGTCAACTGTCCAATTACATTTGGTCCCTTTAAAAAGAGGGTGGCACATGTTAAGGAGCTGAAACTCCTAAACCCTTCATCCAATTTGAATGTGGATACCCTCAAATGCTGAGAGTCTGCACATTATGTCGATAATATAACTATAGCTGGAACATGTTTCAGTAAACAGGTGTCAGTGTCCAAATATAACTGTACAACAGTTAGTGTCTGTCTGTTGTGCTGGGGATCCTGTCTGGATCGATGGAATCATGAATCCAGAGCAGTGTTATTGTTTCTTTCATAGATAATGTTTTATTCTGCGCAGTCCCTCCAAATAAAATAAAATCATGACTGACTTACCAGGTACGTTCCCTGGCTCTTGAAGGTTTGGGCATGGTACCGTCCTCCCCGACCAAACGTCCTTATGAGCGGTGTAGAAATCACGCCTCTTGGACGACTGCAAGAAACAGACATTTCCACTGTAGGTTCATTTTAATTTCCTGTTTTTGCCACATTTTGAATCTCTACGTGAGAAACAAGTAGTTTTTACATGTGCTTATAGAAAGGAAGGCTTAGAATTTATGTGCTTCACATACATTAGGACCAGTCATAAAGTGTATTACAAAGAAACCTGATCTTTTAACACATAAAGTTCAGATCCGAAAGGTCTAGAAAAATGTGTGAGTTTGAATGATTCATGCATCGAGCCGTATTAATTCACTATGGGCGCGATATGCTGATGTGAATGATACTGTTTCATTCTCTGCAGTGGTAAAAAGAGGTCAGAAGAAAGTGCTGTTTTCTTAGTTTGAAAGCTTGCTCGTGTCACGTAAATGGTGGAAAAGTCTGTTCTCAAAGTAATATGAGTGAGACGTTCGATCTTTCTCCCGTTACCCTCTGTTTGGTCCACCGACAGACACCACCTGGAGAGGGATGCCTCCTCTTCCTCGGCTGCGTCGTGTACCAGACCACTGACCCACCACAGTGCCGGCGATCTCCAGCTTCCCACCTTGTGTTTGGACTGCTTCAAATCCTTACAGAAATAGCGAGCAGTTGGCATCAAATGTTAAGACTAGGCTTGTGAGAAATGACCTTAAACTGGGCTACATGTTTTAAAGAACAGAACTCACCGGGCACCCCCCTGCCTCTCCCTGCAGGAGGCGTCATTGGTGGCGGGTTGTAGAAATAACCAGTGGGAGGGTAGAAAGGCATCCCGTGAGGAGGCAGAGGTGGCGGTGGGGGGAACGGAGGCAGATGAGGTGGCCGAGCAAAGTTGAGACCTTCCAGGATACTCTGACGCATCTTTTCCACCCTGGCCGCCAGCTCAGCCTGAAGAGAGAGATATCACACAAGTACTGGCTTAACATAGAGAGCTCTTGTTTTTCTGTGCAGTCATCAGCCTCTTGAATCAGCAGCTACAAAATCAATATCACACTGCTGTCAGTTAAACACGGTGCCTCCCTTTAACAGCTTCATTAGATCAGCTCCTGTGCTCGCCGTCTGACAAGAAAATGTTCAGTGTCTGATTAAATCACGGTAAAATGGTAAAAATCACCTTGATTCATGAGATCTGGGACAACAGGTGCTCAACAGCAGTTTCAACAGAACAACAGGAACAGCCTTAAAATTTTTAAGAATGCGTTAAACAAAATGTGCAGTTTTAAAGATTAATGATATGTGTGCAGACTACCTTTAATCTCAGGCACCTTATATTTAGTCAGTTCCCTATTTTTAGGCACTCAAAAGACTGCCACCACACTCGAAAGCTGCTCTGTTCTAGTGACTGTCGAGGCCATTTGAGTACAGTGAACTCATGGTCCTGTTCAAGAAACCAGTTTGGAATTATAGGAGCTTTGTGACACTGGTGCTTTATACTGCTTGAAGGAGCCATCAAAATGAATGTAGTCAGCAACAATACTCAGGTAGGCCGCGATATTTAAATGATGCTGAAAATATGTCCACACACCACCAGCAGCTGCCTCAACTGCTAATACGGGGCAGGATGGATCCAGGCTTTCATGCTGCTAACACCAAATACTGATTTTAGCATCCAAAATGTCACAACAGACATCGAGGCTCAAACCAGGCAAAAGCTGCTCAATCTTCTCATCCAATTTCTATGAGCCAGTAAAAACTGGAGCCTCAGTTTTCTGTTGTTAGCTGATAGAAGTGAGCCAGTGTGGTTTTCTGTCTCTGTAGTGCATCTGCTTCAAGATTTGTGCGTTGTCCTGCAGACAAGGTCTGCAGGGGAACAAGTGCTTATTTGAAAACTTTTCCCTTCAGCTTTTAGTCGTCTAGTCATTCTCCTCTAACAACAGACATAAATAAGGCCTTTTCATCAAGAGAGCTGCTAGAACTTTTTCTTTTTTGGACGATTCTCTGTAAAACCTAGAGACAGTTTTCAGAAACTTCCCACACAACTAAGACCAGCCTGTATGGAACTGATAACCGTGTCCTGTTTAAAGTCACTTAAAACAATTTTGTTTCTCATTCTGAGTAGTTACATATATCGCTACATATGTAGCTACTCTTCTGAGTAGCTATTGCTTTGCTGAAGAGACCCTGCCCTCTATGGTCAGCTCGTGTGGAAGAACTTCATCACCAGTGTGGAAATCACTCTTCCTTTCTCAGAAACATTTCAGAGCTAATAAAATATAGCAGAATGCTTTTCTAGGCAAGATGTTGGAATGTTGTTAGCTGTTCTTTGCCATTGTTTAATAGCAGGTTATCCCCATTTTTTTTAGAGTCCTTCATTTCCAGTTGTGGTCAGACGTTTACATACACTCGTGGCATGAATGTCACAGCAATTTTAATGATTCTTTTGAACGGTTCTGTTTCCAGGGTGGAACAACTGTACAGCACACATCTTTAATGATTAAATAAAAACTGGGTGCAAAGGTTTGAATTGATTATATATACAGGCCTTCACAATAATATCCAGTTAAATATCCATTACCAAGTTGTACCTTATCCAGGTGCTTTTGTTACCAACAAGCTTGGGATGTGTGATGTTTGATGTGTGTCCTGTTAGAACAACCAACCGTGTCCATGTGTCACAGTTTCCCAAGTGTTCTCGGGTGTGAAAGCCTCATCTTTACTCTTCTAAATGTAAAACTGGGGATTCTTTCTCGGTCAGTATCCTCTCAGTCCATAGCAACGTAACACTCACTTCACCGTGGACAGGCTTGAGCCTTGGTGGGTTGTTCCTGAAAAATCCTAACCAATTTTCTCTCATCTGAGGATCACAGTTTAGGCCTTCTTCCTTGGCATAATGGTGGCAACTTTAAATAAATAACATACAACTGTTTTTGTTAAAAACTGGCACTGAGAAACCTTTCTATAAGTCTCCTTTTAGCTCTTCACTGAGCTCCTTGGACTTCCCCACTGTTCTGAGTATTGCTCCATCTAATGATTGCTGTCAAACAAATCCTATTTATGCTGGCTAAGAGAAACAACCTGTTGTAGTCGATCATAATCACTAACGAGAAGTTAATAGGCCTTGGCCTTCTCTCTTATTAAAACAGTGAGCAAATGTAAATATTTGAGCTTTTATTTATATTTTTGACTCTGTGTGGATTAGAGGAAATTCTAAATTGTGCACCTTTTTTTTAAAGTCATTAAAGCTGCTATGCAATTATTCCACCCTGGAGAGAGACCAGTTCAAAGAAATCATTAAAGCGCTAAATTACCACGGCACTCATGCTCACGATGAGTTAATGCGAACCATAACTGTATGTCTTTTAATCATTTTCACATGTAACAAGTAGGTCCAAATAGGAAAAGACTGCTCTGCACACACACCACAGTCAGTTGTTGGACTGAAGATGGTCAGTTGGAAAATTAGAACATATTGCCCAATTCTAATGTGAGCATAAAGGTAAATAACCAATACCAGCACTCGTGGATGCATATACTTAACCCTCTGGGTTTGTTCAAAATCACTACCCTTTCAGCTTGTTCGTGGCCAAAAGTGTCCACCAACAGATTAGGTCTGTAACTTTTATTATTTTTATGGGGGTTTTTTGCCATTTTTTCTGCATAAAGCTTTTAACTAACTTCAGTTCTTTTCATAAATATAAAATAGTTATTACTTTTTACAATTTTAACCCTTTAAACACCAGTTTGTTTGTCCATTGCACTAGCTGGAAGGCAACCTCAAATCTCACAATTTTATGTATTTGCAGTGCTACTGGAATTTCTTGTATTATTAATAGTAGAGTCTGGTGTAATTGATTCACCTCAACACTGATTATAATTCATTGTTATTTTTGTGCAGGGAGAGCAAAAACATAAAAACTCCCTCTCAGCTTGTTCGTGGCCACAAATGGCCACCATAGAGCCCAGAGGGTTAATATTTATGTTTGGGCAAATGGTATTCTGTGTTATATATGTTCTGAACCGCATACAGGACACAGTTTAGGGTTTGTTTTGTTCAACTGTTTGATTCCCTGAATGTCTACAGCACAGGTTTGAGAGTGTAAAGTTAGCATCACTCATTAAGCTACAACAACAATATTAATGGAAAATACAGCAGGCTCAAATACACTAGAAGCATTAGAAAACCCTATCCCAACCTTGATACTGCAGCGTATTTTGCTGACTTGAGACTGGTGCGGCTGAATCTACCTGACCGTCACAGAGGTCGATGAGCTGGGCCTTCTCCCTGCTGGCCCTGACGAGTTTATTCTGAAGCAGCTTGCCATCAAAGTACATCCACGGGCAGCAGTGCTCCCAGGGAATCGGCTGCCCGCATGCGTCATTAGCGAACAGAGCCATGTCCACGCCGTTCATGAACAGAGCAGCCAGCTGGACTCCCCTAGGGTCCAGGTTGTCAATCTGTGGACGCAAAATATGAAAAACTTATAAAATGCTGAAATGAAAATAAAAAAACTACCAACCTCTAACAGCCCTACTGACCATTCAGATTGAAACGGGGGAACTGCAAAGCCAAGCACAGAGCAGGTGTAAGCAGCTCATTCACACTCAGCTGCTAAAACACAGCGACGAACAAGCTAATCGAGCCAAGACAGAAAGCCAACACACACAACCCAGATGTTCTGACACAGGCTGAGGGGAGCTACACACACAGAGACCACAAGGAGGAAAGCACACAGCTCGTGTGGATGGTTTAATTAAAAAGGGTCAAATCAGAGAGATCCAGCTTCTCTTGAATTTATAAACCATCCACACACGTTACTGAAATCCCGCAAAGCTCTGCAAATACATCTCTTAACACAAAGCTACAGCTTCAGTAACAATGCGCTCTACAACACAGTGTTTTGCAGAGCACATTGTTAGGAATATGAGGAGTGTCCAGAGAAGAGAAAGAGGTGGAATACAAAGCAAGGGAACGGCTGACTGAGCAGCAGATTATAGCCGAGATATTCCCGGATGCAGTTCTCAGACCCTCCTCATATAATCAAGACTACAAAATCACCTTAAGTTCCTGCAGCTGGTCAGGTTCATAAAGTTTAGGAGAAAGTGCTTGAGCTAGGAAAGCATCAAGTTCGTAACGACGCAAAATTCTTACTCCTGGCCAATGTAACATAAACCTGAAGCAAAACACAGAAGATTAACAGGGTTACAGAAAGCGGGAACCGATCGAGCCCGTCTTCATCAATCCTCACTCCCTTAAACTTTAGCATCGCACTGCTTCCAGCTGTCAGACTGTGGTTACTCACCGGAGCACACAACACAGCACTAAGAGGGGCGTGGGGACGTTGTCGGGGTTCAGCATGGCCGGGGTGTCAGAGCGCATGCAGGCCAGAAACGCCCTCATCCTGCGGTTCTTGTCCTCCACGGCTTTCCCCAACCACAGCTTCTTGAGGTTGGGACATGTCCACTCCCTAAAGGACAGAGCCTCCACCAGCTCTGGAGTGTGGGGAGATTTGCCTTTGTAGGCAGCCCACTCTTTAACCATGACATGTGTGTCTGCAGGAGGACAAAAAATAGTGAACGATTCGTACTTTTCTAGCATGTAAAAAAAAATACGTTTAAAAGCCAGCTTTATATCACTATTAGGGCTCGATAGCTGTTATTTACAAGTTGATCATGAGTCAGAGGTTCCAGTCAAACCTCACGCACACACACAGCCAGATGCGGTTAGCATGTGGCTATGGCTGTAATCGAGTTATTAACTTTGAATGAAGAAGACACAAAGCTCGCCAAAGTAAACCCAAATCAACAATACACAATGTAAGGTAGTCTGGGTAGGCAGGTAAAAAAAATAGTTTCCCGAGGTGAGGAGTTTATTTACAGTGTTCTCCATGACATATGAAAGTTAGACCTCCATATTAAACAAACCAACACAAAAAAGCAGCACCACACATCATCTCCTCACCGGAAACGACCTCTGACTGACTCTATGTAGGTCTGTCAATTCACAGCTAATTAGTCCAGCTGGTACCAACAGCTCAAACCTGTAAATCTAACATGTACATATGAAAATCTCATAACAGTCACTAAACAATCACAGCTCATTAACACAGATAAATGGGTCCCTATAAAAGAAAACTACACAATAAAAGAAACAAACGAAACAAAAGTAGAGGACCCTTCTGCTTGGTTTAGCCCAGTGATGTCAACAATGACATCACTAGCACTATAGGTCAGGAAACACCTGACACAATGCCAAGTGGTGAGCACTGTTGCCTCACAGACTCCACAGAGAAAGGCCCGGTCTTTCTGTGTGGAGTCTGTATGTTGTCCCCATGTTTGTGTGGGTTCTCTCCGGTTTCCTCCCACAGTCCAAAGACATGCAGTTAGTGGGGTTAGGTTAAGGAGTGACTCTATATTTCCCATAGGTGTAAATGTGAGTGTGAAAGGTTGTCTGTCTCTCTGAGTTAGCTCTGTGACAGATTGGCGACCTGTCCAGGGTGTACCCTGCCTCTCGCCCCGTGGTAGCTGGGATAGGCTCCAGCCCCGCACGCCCTGATATGGATAATTGGAAAAGAATAGATGAACAATATTTATACCTGCAAGGTAATAAGATAAACTACAGCAAATTATGACTTGTACATGCTTTGATATTAACTGCAACATAATGCTAACACAAACAAACCAAGTCTAGTATGTGAAGCTATAGCAAATACGCACATGTATGGTAGAAAAAACAACATGATGTACAGTGGTCCCTCGCTATAACGCGGTTCACTTTTCGCTGCTTCGCAGTTTCGCGGATTTTTTAACTCCCGCAATAAACGGAGGACCACTGTAGTGTGGAAAATGAACTTGTAATGAAATTATACAAGTGTGATAGCTGCTCACCCACTTTGTCACAGAGAACTACCACATAATGGTTTGTAGCAACAAATTTAACCAGACACTTGAATCACTTTCATGCAGCTGACGTTGGATATCCTAAATAAGCTGACAAAGTAAAAGTGGCTGAAGTTGTTTGGAGCTCAGAGCCAGCCACAAAGCCAGCAGACTCGGTATGAACAGTCTGAAAATTTGTTAAGAGTTATAGTTCTCAGAAAAAAAAATCCAAATCAGAATTAAGAATTGTCCGACACAGTTGCTACTGGTGCACCTGTAGATAACAAACTAATGCAACAAAAGAGCTCAACTTATGGACCACACGTACTAGAGTAGCTTTGCATGGTTCAGTTCAAAATACTCTTTGTCTTATACCAGCACAACCCCATGCATGCCCACACTCGTATCCCTCGTGTGTCCAATAGCGGTTTTGCTTCTTTTGGGCTCCTAAGAGGAATTCTGTGTGCAACCCATACTGTTTGCCTACAGAAACACTCACTGGCCCATGTCTGCCCAACAACAGTTTTACCTCTCGAGGTCCCCATTACTATTTTTTAAGGGCCCTGGCTGCTGTGGGCCCAAGTGGGCACAGCCACTTGGGGCCTGTGTGGGTTTGCCTTGTGCACACAGCCCCACAGTGAGCCCGCACAGGCATGTTTGTTGGCACATTTTACACCAGCCTCATTATTTGAAACTTGAAACCAGTACCCCTAAGAGGGAAAAAACACAGTGGAAGTGTAGAGCCCTGCTCTCAGTCTTGCTCCAATCTCAAAATTCCCATCCGTGAGTTTTCACTACAGTGTTAAACACAGACATAAAGGAGCTGTTTGATCATGACTCACACTCAGGGAGGCAGTTCTTCCTCATGGCGAGTCTCTCAGTCTTCTTTCTGGCCTCTGACAGGCTGAAGAGCACTCCGTAAACATACTGACGGATAGGTCGAAACAGTTGCACTGCTGAAGGCAGGTCTTTGTTGGCTTCATCTTCAATGGTGACAGACAGCTTAATCTCTCCCTGCAAAGGCACACTGTTAGATCAGTGCTGGACAGTGACAAAGGCTGCTCAACACAGGCACTTCACATTCTACCAACATGCAGAGTTTGAATATGCCAAATACAACACATCAAAGATAAAAGCAGTCTCGGTGACCTTAGTGAGGACGTGGTAGACGTAAGGGTACATGAGGCCCTGCTTGTGTCTGTGCTCGGCAACCCGCAGGACCTCGGGGGCCGCGGCAGGGAGAGGTGGGATGGTAATGTCCATATGGTTCCTGGTGGGCATGGAGAGCAGGGAGGGGATTTGTGCATTCAGGCCTTGGAGATCTCCATCCTGTGACCCCAGGTTCACAGCAGAGGTCCCACACAGGTCAGTCTGAGGACACAAGGGGGCGTGGGGATGTTCAATCAAGTCTACAGTCAGATTCCCCATCAACCAATATGTAGTACTGGTTAAGCTAGACTCACTTTCACCTCTTCACCTCTCTCTGGTGTGTTGGAAGTGTGAGAAGCATGTCCATTTTTGTGCCATTCTTCTTTGACGTGACTAGAACAGGGAAACAGGTTTGTTGCATTTACAGGTAAGTGTTCAGCATTACTGTCTGTTACAGCAATCAGCCACAAGTCAAATAAACTGCCATTCACAATGACTAGAATCTTTTTGGTACAACATCCTACTAAGAAACCTTTGACCCTGTACTTTGTCATGTACTACCTGCCTACGCATCATTTCCAACAAAGCGCAGGGGTTCTTGGTCTTGGAACCAGTCCAAGGAGGAAAACTGAGCTGGTGACAATGGCTACGTTCACACTGCAGGCGAAAGCGCATCAAATCCGATTTTTTTGACCCTATGCAACCCATATCCAATCATGGTATGACAGTGTGAACGGCACAAATCCGATATTTTCAAATCCGATCTGGGTCACTTTCGTATGTGGTACTGAATCCGATACATATCCGATGTTTTAGAAAGCGACTACTGTGTGAACGGTCAAGTCGCATTAAATCCGTCTTTTACGTCACTGACACAAGACAGACGCCAATTATCAGCGCCGGAGAAGCGTCCGAGAAGACATTGCGAACGCTTCCTGGCCATCCAGTGTAGATGTCAGTGAAACTGTTGGGAAGACAGCATGAACATTTTATTTGTACTGTATAATCTGCAGATTCTGACAGAAATCTGCAGATTATCCTTTGAAGCACCGCTCCTCTAAAACAGCAATACGGATCATTATTAGGTTATTTACATTATTATGTAAATAACAAAATAACTTAAAGCAAAAATTTGGAAATGTAAAGTCCGAAGTCAAACAATACTGTTTGCTCTGGGTCTAAACAGAGCGCGTTGTGTGTGACATCTTCTTTTGCGCATGCGGGCCGCTTTGAGCGTTCACACTAGAGAGCGTTTGCTGTCGCATTTTATGTGTAGTGTGAACAAGCAGACAAAAAAATTGGATTTGATCAAAAAATCGGAATTGAGCATTAAGACCTGCAATGTGAACGTAGCCAAAGTCATGGCAGTCAAAGGCTCGGTGATATGTGCATAGGGGAGGCCTGTGTGTTCTGATCGCATGAAAAAGCTACTGTGTCAAAAACTTGAAATGTGTCTGTTTACTGCAGTTTGTGGCTATTTAACCACAGACCAGACAGAGTGCCCAGAGTCCACTGGCAAAAGAACCTACAATCGACACATCGGTGTCAGAACACGACAACTGAGCAACCGAAGAATCTGCTCTGGGCTGATGAATAATTTTTCAGTCATGTCGTGTTTCTCTGATACAGATGGCAGCAGGATTGTTTATAGGAAGAAAGAGCGAGCCAGCCGAGACCATCCACTGCTCCGTGTATTATTCTGCTGTTGAATCTTTTGCTTCCATCTATAAAGACTACAAAACCCAAACATGAGGTCACTCTAACCCTAACTGTATCCCTGACCTTCTAACCCTAAGCTCATATGCGGATCCAGATGACACCCAGACTGGTAGAGCAGGTTCTTCAAAAGCTGCAAACCATCTCTAACCTGGCTCCTGCTGGTGTCTGTGTTAATGTGATATCTGTCACTGATGCATGCTCGTTTCTATGCTGGGGTCACGCTGCTGTTCTATTGAATATGCACATAAAAGAGCCAAAAGCTGCCAAAAGCAAATTTACTGTATTTTTTAGGCCGGGTCCATTGGTCCTGACAGAGAAGCACAACCTAACTTTAGCTGAATATGAACAGGATAAAGCTACCTTCACTTTTGTCCTCTCCCATTGCTGCTGATCTCAAATGGTCAGTGTAGCCGCTGATGAATCGGCACACCATCAGTGAGAACATGTTGTGCTCTACTCACTTGGCAGTTGTGCCAGAGCTCTCATCGTTCTCTGAGGAAGACGACGTGGAGGAGGCATTGAAGAAAGGAGCCTCTGCGTGGTTGGGGCTGCCGGCTTGCCTGGGGTTAATGGGGGAGGATCTCTCATACAGGGGAGTGTACCTCCCTTCAGGAGAAATGCTGCTGAAGCTCTTTTGCTCTGAGAGAGCTTTCTCAACCGAGTCCACAGACTGGCTGCTCTCCACCACAGCGTCTGTGTGCGAGTGCTGGACCTGAAGGCAGGGAGGAGACACAGAAGCATCAGGAAAGCTGAGGCAGCTGAAGTATGTTGCTGTGGTACTGGCTGGATTTCTTACCCCGTGTTTGTCAGGCTGCGGCGCCTGTGGAATGGCGAGTAGTTTTGGAGATGGCACTGCGGCTGGCACCCCTGTGTGTTTTGGTCTAACTGTGAAACAAACACAAAACCTCTAGTTCATATGAAAAGTAACTTCTACAGTTACAAACGTAGATATTTTATTCGACTAGACTCTGTGCTTCATCACATTCACACTGAAATTTGATAGTGGTCACTATGTGCAAAGAACGGTGCAGGAGCAGTACTTCATTTGATCCAGAAGAGGTTCAAATAGAACTGAACACAGAGCCAAAGAAAATGCAGCTGAGCAGGTGGACTGCAGACCGTCTTATTCTGAGAAGCTCTTTCACTGTTTAAATGATCAAATTTAGTCCAGTGAGTTTTGATACATCTATCTGAATATGAGTAACAGACTGTATAAAAAGATGGAAAACACAGGCGGGCGGAGCCCTCCTTCATATTTGTTCAGTGCATTTGCCCCGCTGCTTTGGTCAGCAGTGAAATGTCCCATCAGCTCAGTTTAGTTTTAGGTTTTTTTAACCTCTTAACTTTGAACACCTTGTGTTAAACTCCCCATAAATAAAATTTACTGTTTATACTTTATAATGACATTTTATCTACTGCATACAGCGACTCTCAGAACAGATGGAACTTTTAAGCCCCCAAAAAGTAGTTTAATGGAAACTTTTTAAAAAAGTATTGTGGCGGACCACCAGGTGGCTCCACTCACACCCAAGTTGAAGGGAAGTGCTGGGGTGGAGATTTTGGCGCTTACTGTATGTGAAGTTCTGAGAGTCAGTTAATAAAGTTGGAGTGAGACACTGAGACCTCTCCTGTCGTTATTACATACCTCCACATTGGTGACCCCTGTAGCGAACATGCTAAGGCTCGACGACGAAGCCAGCTCCGGCCTGGAAGCATCGGCTGCCGCCGGACTTTCACCTCCGCCGATGGCTGCGTTTGCTGTGGCGCTTAAATTGCCGGATTTTTGGCTTCACAATCCTCCTTCATGGTTCGTGCACGTAGAAGCTCAGTTTTCTCTTCGTGGAGTTTCAGCCGACGATACTAAATACCACCATGTGGTGGCCTCACTTGACCCGCTGTCAACCCGCCGCGTGATGACTCTCCTCCGGGACCCCCCAGCCCAAGGCAAGTACACCGCCCTCAGGGCGCTGCTGCTGCGGCGTTACTCCCTCTCTGATGCTGAGCGGGCCGAGAAACTCCTTTCCCTCGCGGGCCTGGGCGACGGCACCGCTCTCGAGCTCATGGAGAGCATGCTGTCCTTGCTGGGCGCGGATGACGGAGGATTTCTCTTCACCCACCTCTTTCTCCGACAGCTGCCGGCTCCAGTGCGCGCTGGACTTGCCAACTCCCTGCTATTGGCCACGAAGGATTACCGCTCCCTTGCGGAAGAGGCGGATCGCATTCTCTTGGCTACCAGGAGTTTCGGCGTCCAGGTGATTGTTCAGGACTCACCAGCGTTTTCTCCCGCGCCCTCACCGATGCTCCAGGGGGCCTCCGACTCGTCCACAGTGGCCGGAATCGCTGCACGGCGGCACCACGGAAAAGGGCTTTGCTCCCGCCTTGCTGTCTCCCGCCTTGCAGTTTCCAGACCCAGGGAAACGGGTATGTCAGCGCTCTGTAGCAGCCGCGACCGCTGGCAACAAGGAAAGGCTGCTTTTCTTAGAGGATTCACGCTCGGGGAGGCGTTTCCTGGTGGACTCCGGCTCACAGAAGAGCCTTCTTCCCCCGGCTGGCTCGGACAGGCTAGCTGAGGGCTGCGGGCCATTGCTAACAGCGGCTAATGGCTCTCCCATCAAAACCTTCGGTGAAAGGTTGGTGACTGTTTGCTTTCATGACCGTGACTTTCAGTGGAACTTTGTTGTTGCTGCTAGCTCTGTGCCTATAATAGGCGCTGATTTTCTTTGTGCTCACGGACTGCTGGTTGATGTTGCTAACAGACGTTTAATTGATGCTGTGTCATTTTCCTCATTACCCTGTTTGACTTGGGGTGCTCAGCCCGTGGTGCATGCTAACTCAGTAGATTCGGGTGACGTTTTTCAGTGTTTGCTTTCTGAGTTTCCCTCACTCACTGTCCCCACTTTCTCGAGCACTGTGATGAAGCACGGGGTGGAGCATTACATAACTACAGTAGGGCCCCCGGTGTTCGCACGCGCGCGCGCCGCCTCGACCCTGCCAAATTGGCTGTCGCTCGGGAGGAATTTGCCACCATGGAGCGTCTGGGCATCGTACAGCGTTCGAATAGTGCCTGGGCTTCCCCGTTACACATGGTCCCTAAATCTGATGGTCGGTGGCGACCTTGTGGGGATTTCCGCCATCTTAATAATGTCACAGAGAACGATCGTTATTGTATTCCCCACATCCAAGATTTTTCCGCCCATCTTGCGGGGACCTCGGTTTTTTCAAAGATCGATTTGGTACGGGGATATCACCAGGTTCCCGTGCGCGCGGAGGATGTCCCCAAAACCGCCGTAATTACACCTTTCGGCCTTTTCGAGTTTCTGCGCATGCCGTTTGGCCTGAAAGGTGCCGCCCAAACCTTCCAGCGGTTGATGGACTCGGTCTTGCGCGGGCTGCCCTTTGTTTTTGTATATCTTGATGATATACTGGTGGCCAGCAGCTCGAAGGAGCAGCACATGTTCCATCTGCGTCAGGTTTTTCAGCGTTTGGCGGAGCATGGACTGATCATTAATCCGTCTAAATGCCAGTTTGGGTTGCCGGTTCTCGATTTCCTTGGACACCGTATTTCCGCCGAGGGTGCGGTTCCGTTGCCTGACAAAGTCCGAGCTGTTTCGGAATTTCCACATCCCACGAATGTTAAGGCACTGCAGGAATTTTTGGGGATGGTGAATTTTTACAACCGTTTTCTCCCCAGAGCAGCGCATCTGCTGAAGCCCCTTTATGGAGCGTTAAAAGGTAAGAAGGCTAATGACTCCGTTGACTGGTTTCCGGAAAGCATCCAAGCATTTTCTGATGCTAAGTCAGCGTTAGCTAATGCTGCCCTTCTGGCCCACCCATCCCCCTCAGCGCCGATTGCGTTGACCACCGATGCGTCGGACATAGCGGTGGGTGCGGTGCTGGAACAGCGAATCTCGGTGTCTGGCAACCGCCGCTTTTTTTCAGCCGTGACGCTGCGTGACAGCGAACGCAATTACAGCGTTTTTGACAGGGAGCTACTGGCGCTCCACCTGGCGACTCGTCATTTCCGTTTTTTTCTCGAGGGTCGTCACTTTACCGCATACGTGGACCACAAAACCCTTGACGTTTGCCATGTCCCGCACGCCAGCAGCGCCAGTTGGCAGCCATTTCTGAGTTTACCACGGACATTCGGCACGTGGCTGGTAAATCCAATCATGTGGCTGACTGTTTGTCCCGTGCGCTGGTTTCTCCCGTCTTTCTCGGCATAGACTACTCCACCATGGCTGCCGATCAGAGCGGTAACCCGGACATCCTCCCGCTTAAATCCACCCAGACGGGCCTCATACTGGAGGACAGACCCGTGCAGGACGGTGGTCCCCTCCTGGTCTGTGACGTTTCCACCGGCCGCCCTCGCCCAGTGGTTCCCGTTTCCTGGCGTCGTCAAGTTTTTGACTCGGTACATGCTCTCTCTCATCCGGGGGTCCGGGCCTCTGTTAAACTGGTCAGCTCTAAATTTGTTTGGCCAGGCCTTCGCAAATCTGTTAAGGAATGGGTGTCGGCGTGCATTCCCTGCCAGCGTGCGAAGGTTCATAAACACACCAAGGCACCCCTGGAGTAGCTCTTCATACCCGGCAAACGTTTCGATCATGTGCATGTCGATCTGGTGGGTCCTCTGCCGCAGTCACAAGGTTTTACGCACCTTTTGACTGTTGACCGGACCACCAGTTGGCCGGAGGCGTCCCCCTGGCGTCCACTACCGCAGCAGTGGTGGCCAAGGCGTTTTTGTCAACCTGGGTCTCGCGTTTCGGCCCACCCGCGGACATTACGTCAGACAGAGGCCCCCAGTTCATTTCCGAGCTTTGGTCGGCCATGGCTGATGGACTGGGGGCTTAAGTCCACCGCACAACCGCATACAACCCGCAAGCTAATGGGATGTGTGAACAGTTCTACCGGTCGCTTAAGGCTGCTTTTCGCGCCTCCTTACAGGATGGCAATTGGGTTGACTGCCTCCCGTGGGTTTTGCTTGGGCTGCGCTCTGCGGTTAAGGAGGATCTCGGCGCTTCCCCAGCTGAGCTAGTGTTTGGTCAGCCCCTCCGCGTGCCTGGAGAATTCTTGCCCGAGAATCCTCCTCCCTGCTTCGATCCATCGGTGCTATCTCTCAACCCGCTTTTGCACTCGCTTCGGGTTCCTGGTCCGGTGCACCATTGCGTGCCTGACACTTTTGTTCCAAAGACTTTAGAGGCTGCTAAGTTTGTTTTTGTCAGGCACGATGCCCACAGGACACCGCTCCGGCCGCTGTATGACGGCCCATTCAGGGTTATCGAACCGGGCCAGAAACATTTTGTTTTGGATTTTGGGGGTAGAAGGGAGACTGTGTGTGCTGACAGACTTAAACCTGCACATGTTCATCCGGACAGTAATTGTTAGGTCTAATTGTTGAATGTTGCCATTGTGTTTCTTAAATTTGTACAGTCTTAGTTCAAGCAGTAGGATCAAAGCCATTCCTTTGATCCTGAACACCTCTAACCACTTTGTGCTGGGGGAGGTTTTATTGTAGATACATCCTATCTGAAAGATCTGTTTCTTGTGTTGTAAGCTTCCTGCTTTTATGACCCTTTTGGTCACACAAACGCACCCCCAAAACACACACACACACACACACACAAATGCATACAGTGCCCTGTCTTTGTAACCAAGGGGGTTTATGAGGGGAGGTACTATTGTTTTGTGTGAACTGTGTTCTCAATAAAAGGCAGCAGGAGGAGGCCATCGTTGGGGTCATTTTCGTGCTGGACACAGATGAGGCCTCCCTTGCGCAAGTACTCGATCGATCGCTGACTGTCTTGTTTTCTTTCATGATGAATAAGTCTCTAGAATTAGCGGGTTTGTGGGAACAGACCCAACAGTAATGTAGTGCCGGCTCAGGCCCCTCACCGTGGCCACCCTCCTTCGATGGGGTTGACAGACTCTGGTTTTCCCCCCAGGACTACCCCTGGACCACCGGCGTTTGAGCCTCCTTCTGCCTTTCCTGCTTGGCTTCACCAGCCTCGTTCACAGGTTGGACCTTCCTCTGCCTGTTCTCTCCCTCCCAGGTTCAGTCGTTCGGGCCGTTTGCTTAGGCCCAGGGTCCCGGACTGAATAGAGACCTAACTGTGTGTTCGGGGGGGTATGTGTGGCGGACCACCAGGTGGCTCCACTCATACCCACGTTGAAGGGAAGTGCTGGGGTGGAGATTTTGGCGCTTACTGTATGTGAAGTTCTGAGAGTCAGTTAATAAAGTTGGAGTGAGACACTAAGACGTCTCCTGTCGTTATTACATACCTCCACAGTATAATCTCCAACACAATTCTGATGTAAACTCAAGTTAAAGCAGAAACTCTGCAGTTTAATATCATAAATGATATATTAAAGTGTTGAATTTCAGCACTGCGTCTCGACAGATCAGTGCTGCTGACCCAAACTCCAAAATTTTCAGTATGGTGAGATGAGGCGAAAACCCACCCAACTGTAGAGGTAAATGTTGGGGCTGGTTGGCCACTGAGTAGTAGTCCACTGCCTTCTTGAAGCGGAAGATTTTGTCATCAGTGCAAGACTAAAAGAAACAAATGAGAGAGCAGAGTATTTCTTTGTCTAAAATAAAAAAAATCTCCAAATTCACTTTCAAACAAGCAAATTCTTTATTCCTCTTATCCTGGTGCACCTGATTTTGACCACTTTCTACTAAAACATGCAATAAAAATAATATATATAGCTTAACTCAAATGGAATCAATCACTGCATGCTCAATAACCTGACCAGACCACATCATCATCTTCCCATTTTCCGAGCAGTCCGCTGGATCCTCTGCGACTACATATTTATCACCGCCACAGCTCAGATCTGACTCTGATCACTTATCTGTCTGTGTCGCCAAAATAAAGGAGTCAGCAGAGAGAAACTGGCCATACAACTAGATTTAATACCAAACTGAAGCCATAACTAAGAGAGACCACCTGTAAGAACCTGTTTCATAATCAATTTTCCCAAAGCTTTCTATTGTTTGTGGTGTAGTGTATGCTAAAGGAGGCATGCACATGCAGTCTAACTGCACATCTGGCAGATCAACTGATTTTATTTAGAGCACGGAAGTTCTGCATCTTCAGTCAACAGGACTACAACTCAAAACAAGCCCTCCTGAGACTGTAACATGATCTTTTTAGCTGGCTCTAGGTCCATGACCCATTCACGGCTGTTTTTTCTTGCTCAGTCAATTCAAAGTCACAAAGAATCACACTTTAACATGATGTGAACTGGATTTATTAAAGGATGATCAGGAATCGACTGTGACTGCCTGAAAATCAACGGGATTTTTAGCTCACTGATGGGATTAAATGTCATCATTTGGAGCTTCATAATAAATGGAATCTGTTTCACTAGAGTGTCATGTTTCATAACCACATATAAGCAAAACTTGATAAACACAGGTTCAGTCCCACATGCTTTCAAATTAGTGTTTGTGGAGCAGTTTCACTGATCCATCATCAATCGATAGAAAACAGAAGAATGATATTTCTGACTGGCGGTTTTAAATCGGAGGTTAACGTGACTGCACTAGGAGAACTGCTCATTTATCTCATCTATATCATTTCTTTTCCCACCGGGCACTGACTGTGTATGAGGAGGGCGAACTACATGAGGACAAATTTTAAACATATGAAATAATGGAGACTGCCAGTGCTACCGATCAGCTTCCAAGCAGATACACCTACGGTATGAATTTCAAAATCCTACGTTATTGCATTCACAAGATTTTCAGAAAAGGTGAGTAATAGAACTATAGCTCTGAGGTGAAAATAAGTAAAATACAGTGTCATGCATACTGTTTTAGCTGGTCCAACCACTTACTGTAAAGCTAAATTATTTATCATATGAATTTGTAAATATCTCACTGTTTGCATTACCAAGGGTAGAGGGGATGACAGGGTGGAGCAAAACATTCAAACTTTGTTCAAAGTGCTTTTGGAAAGTTCATACCTGTGAATTCTTGAAGATGTCCTTGCCGATGGTCTCCAGGTCAGTGATGTCGGGGATGCTGCGGACATAGTCGGCCACGGCCTTGATTACAACATCACAGGGAGGAAGCACGAGCTGATGAGCACGCACCTGTGAAAGAGAGATTGTCCTGAACGCAGCCAAAACTTATATAACCCTTCAATGCATAAGAGGGAAGGTTAAGAATCAAAAGCACAAATGATCAACTGGGGCTTTAAGTCAAAAGTAAAAGTGTATTCTTCCTCTGTAAGTAATGTATTTCTGAGAAGGATTCAGGCTCAGCAGTGTCTGCTGGTTTGTGAACATGTCCAGATGTGTCTGCAATATGTCAACATCAAACTGAAATGTTGACTACTGTAACACTTGTGTACAAAAAGCTTAGATTGTGCTTTATGTTGTGCATCATTTCAGCGTAACAGCGTCAAGTGAACTTTATTCATTAGACTCTCTGGTGCCACTACAGTGAACTCACTTAAGTTGGAATTAATGAAAGTGAGGCTGGTTACATTTATGTGTCAATATAACGGGCGAAGGGGAGAACTTAGAAACTGTATTTTTATCTTTAATCATGTGCACATGCATACACGTCCACGTGAACTTGCTCAACCACAGCACCACAAACAGAATCTGAATCTTGTGCTGTCAACTTGAGAGCATTTTGACAGCTTCATTACTATATGAAAGAGAAGTCAGACTGTTATTTGGAGCAAAGAGGCTTTGTCCGTGTCAAACTGTGCATGGACTGATTTCCAGTCCTGCAAAACATGGCTCTGAAACACTCTGTGGGATCTGGACAGTCATACAGACACCATCAGAATCAATACAACAAGCTTGGTGACAGAACAGATATAAAACTCATTAAGCACATGCCTGTTTTGAATGTGACTGTGGAATGCTCTGGATATTTCTACACAGCACTGTGGTTCCTGTGACTTTCATGGACCCGGGTATGCAGATTATGAGGTTTATCCTGGATCATATATGCGAAACGCTGTTTACACGGAAAACAGATGTTCAGGTTCTGCATGTCCTGTGTACATAATAAATACTAGTATCCTGGTTACTGTGTGATGTTAGTTTAGGCAGGTGTGATATGTCAAGAAACACAAACAAATAGGTAGATGTACCTATAATTATTACCTGAGTGCAGCTGCTGAAACTTGCTGGTACTAATACCAGGATAGCATCATAAAAGGGAGCCTAGTGTGCTTTTCCTTATGACAGCAGTGATGTTAAACAAGGCGCGTGGCTGTGGCTCAGGTGACAGAGCGGGTTGATCAATCCCTGGCTCCTCCAGTCCATGTGTTAAACCTTCCTTGGGCAAGATACTGAACCCAGAATTGCCCCTGGTGTGAGTGTAAGTGCTAGATAAAAACACTGTATGAATGCGTGTGTGACTGGGTGAATGAGACTTGTAGTAGAAGTTTTAGTTCATTTACCATTAAATATAACCAAAGTTTCAAAGCTCAGTGTATGTACAACAATCTGAGAGCCAACTTACTGGGCGGGAGACTGGACCTGGAGTCCCATTACCAAATCCAGGTTTAATAAAACCAAAAAAGAACGATTAAAGTTTGATTTTAAATAATGTGATCATGTTTACATGTGCTAACAAAACAACTACATACTTCAAAAACCTTATTATAACCAGGACACAAGTCCATGCAAACACATCTACTGGTCTGAAGTGGGGGTGCGCTCAAATGGGTGATGTCACATAGACGTGAGTACCGATAAAGACTAACTAATAACTGGTGATTAAAATTTGGTCACAGAAGCTGACAGCTGGTCACCTGCAGACATTCCAGGGTCCAGTTGCCTAGGTAACCCCTCTATTTTCTACCAGGTCATATGTCAATCAACGATATCCGGCGCTGTTGCTGGTAGCTACTTCAATCTAGGCGTCGCTGGCGCTTACTACCATATCTTTCAATGCAAAATATGTGCACTTTTCCTTCCCATCAGTCAAGGACGTGCACTGCACGAGCAAACAAATAACCAGTAACGGTAATATTTAAGCACAAGGCCGACAAATCTCGCAGCTCTCAGAGAAAATCCTTACCTTCAAAGATGCCAAGGGATGCTCTGGACCAAGTAAGCTCCAGTGAAAGGCAGCCAAGTCTTCATCAGGCAGTAAGTGATTCCCTGTTAAAAAGAAAACGCGTATCAGTCAGCCTCACTGGGGCAAACGCTTCCACCAACATTACTCGCTCAAACTACAACACTAACCTAAAAGCGATGCAAAAATGACAAAACGATTGGGGCTGAGATCGAGCTGCCGTGCCACTTCGTGCATCAGGTACTGGCTGGTGGTGAGGTTTTTGCCGTTGCGGCTCAGTTTGAGGATGTGGGCGTTGAAGTAGTATGGGATATTGCTCAGGGCGTAATCCGAGTCGTAAGCCACCAGACCATGGAAGCCACTCTTCCTGCATAAGGCTATCACTTCCAGGTGGTGGTCCTCCATACTCTGGACAACCTGAGGAGAGCCACAGACAAGAACTGAGCTAACGCCTCAAAACAAACCCCTTTACAGACACCAGTGTGCTAAAGCACTCAAAGAACATGCACAGGAAGAAAACTACAATCGAGGAGCACGTGCACATTTGTGTGAGCTGCTTGGGGAGTGAGCCTTGCTCATAAGTCTGTTCCTGTCCCGTATATGTTTTCACACTGGAGTTACTTATTCCTAGTTAGTTTTTATTATTTCACTGTTATCATCCCGTGGGCAGACTGAAAATTACAAATTGCAATACAAAACACAACTTGATTACTTTTTGTCATGTTACAGCCTTATTCCACTTATAATAAACATGTACCAGTAGGACTGGAGACTTCTGTCTGTATTCACTGTTACAGCAGAATCACTGTAACCACAACACTTTCACGTTCACTTTGCTGTCTGCTTTGTGGTCACGCTAGAACGGGCTACTAAAAGAAAGATCCTGTGTATGACATCTTTATTAGGATTAGTACAAATATGTGAACAGTTTAGCCAGATTGTCAACACATTACTTATTGCAATGACTAAATAAGCTATCATTGCTCTGAAGAGCCAGAAAACTGATGACAAAAAAATAAACTGTTTTTGGTGTGTGTGTTAAAAAGAACTCACGCTGCAAGTCTTAAATGTAAGTGTGAAGTTGTGGCGTACTAAATTAATTTACCAGATTCCAACAAATCGAGCAGCTGTGTGGTGGGAATTACAGCACTGCTGAGGTGGAGGCAGAGACAATGTCAGAACTTCCTCATCTACTTTATCTCATCAGCTCATCGCTCTTCTAACTGCGCAGAATGCAGCTTCACAATTGGTAGTTTTGTTTGTTTGTTTGTTTTAAGATTATTTAAACCTCAGCCATGAAGTTATGTTCTTCCAGTGAAACAGGGACTTGTTCAGTTTATGCCAAACCTGTCTGGACATCTTTTTGTTCACTCTGTTTATTTCTGTCAGTTGGGAGGACAAACAGTGATCGCTGACAGAGGATCTGAACTGGGACTCAGACCAGCAACCTGTTGGATACTAGTCAACCACGGCAGTTGCTCACCCTCACACAGCAGGTTAGAACTTGTCTAAATGTGGGAACAGCATCGCATCGTGGGTCAGGATGCCCGTGGTGACATGGTGGGCAGCTAGCAGGCTAACTCAGAGCCGGGCTGTGTCCACAGCTCAACAGGCAGGCACTGCCGGGCCGAGTTTCCACTCACCCCGACGCGGAACTTGAGGAGAGCAAGTCGGATGCAGTGGGCCATACACACGGGAGGCAGGAACCAGACTTTGGGCGGTGGGGTGCCTTTATTCTGGACGTGGCTGATGATCTGCTGAGCGGTCTGCCTCTCGTTCACCTGCCGCTTGACCCACTCGTGAAGACGGCCTTTCTCCAGGGCGCCATTGAAGCACACCAGGAGCTCAATGTTCCCGTTGAAGCAGGCCTGGGAGAGGGCGGCCAAGTAGCCCAGCATGTGGTTCCACTGGCCCCCGCAGACCCAGTCGGTGTAGAAGCCCCCGTAGAGCCGATGGAGGCAGTTCTCGGCGTCCACCAGCAACCTCAGCGGACTCTGAGGGGGTCTCTGCCGCCCACCTCCAACCAAACTCCCCCGAGCCAACCTCTGGAGGTCCACCGGCACCACCGCGTTGGGACAGTGCTTCTCAATATACTCCAGGAAACCTTGCACACCCATGTCGAGCTTCTCTTAGAAAAGAAACTTAAAAGTGACGGTAAAGAAAACTGAGTATCATAGGAAAATAAACCGGGGGAGGTTGCAGTGCGCCTCTCCCCCAGTGTGACTGACTGCTAGCTGCAGATATTACCGGAGTTGCTGTAATTACGAATGAAATCAAACACGCCTGCTATTTAAATGTGTCCGCTTTCCGGTGAGTAGTTGTTGATGTTTGTTGTGTTTATTAATTTGGTTCATGGCTTCAAGATGCCATGTGTCGCTTCACGAAGCCATGACTGCGATCCTTAGTCTGTACCGGAGGACAGCGAGAGGGAAAGCACGTGACGACATGACGCACAGGCACGTAGGCTCGAGAGGCCCACGAGAGAAGCAAGAGAGTACACTGTCGGTGCGTCGCTGTTTGTTTGTTATTATTGTTGTTATTGTTTGCCTGAATTTTTTTTAAAAAAAAATAAAAGAATCAGAAAATTAAAGACCTATATATAAAACATGACTACCGTTAGCACTGTAGTTTTGTGATCAGATTTGGGCAAGAAGTGAAAAATATGGATGTGGAAGGTAGTTCTGTTTTATTTAAAAAAACAAAAAAGATGTGATATCAATCCAAATATATTGATAGCTATTTTATTTCATGACTCTGTGGCTGTTGCCACAGGCTGCAGTTTGTCTGTTTCATTATCTTGTGACTTTAGGGTAGAGATGCTATGGTAAGGTTATCGCTCCAGTTTTTAGATGAGTGTGGTTATTTTTTTAGTATAAAAGCTAGAAGCAGTGAGATTGGGAATCACTGTATGGCCTTGACAAAATTTCACATTTCTAAAACCTACTTATGAAATGTGTTGAGTTAAGGTGTTGAGCTGCAAAAGCTAATGGGACAGAAGCTAGCCTCGAGAACTCGCTGGCAAAGGTTGGATGTGAACTATCTTGGCAAGTTTCACTCTTTGGGTGCGAAAGCGTTCCTTCCTGATTTGTGGAGGGAGGGGGTGAGCGAGGGTGCAAAGTTGAGTCTCTGTACAATGTGCAAAAATAGTGTTCTTAATAGCAGTGTGGTAGTTTTCCATCTGCTACATGGAAACGTGTTAGAAGTAATCGAACAACCGATCTAGAAATGACAGCTATTTGAATATTTAAAGCTCATTATCGACAAGCCCACCACCGTCTCACCAGCTTGTTGTAACAATGCATTAATTAATGTGTTTATGAATGATACAACCGGTTCTAAGCCTTGTGAACTACTTGGTTTAACTTAACAGTTAACCTTGGATTTCTCCTTATCTTTCGAGATGTTTCAGTGATTCGGAAATGTATAAATACAGATGTTCACAACATATCAGCTTGGTTAAGAGTGAATAAGCAGCCAAAAATATGGGAATAAAGTCATTTCCATTCAGTGTCAACAGAGGGCGGCATCCAATCAGTAACTGCACGTGTGAGTCTTTCGGTGGTTAGTACACTCTTTTTTGTCATAAACACGTATGAGAATTTCACTTGCATTTCCAAGTAAATAACACTAATTTATCTACGACAGATCTGGAAACGTTTGTGAGCCCCCTCCCCCATTAGCCTCTTAACCATGTAACTAGGTGACCAGCAACAGGTTAGGGTTAGGGTCTAGGTGGCCATAATCCTAGACCCTAGAGGTCACAAAGTTAACTGGTTAACATGTGGCTCTGCTTTAGCCACATGTTAAACGGGCATTTTTTAGAATCTACACATTACATTTCAGAAAGGTGCAAATACTGTAGAAAGAGGTGGTTAACCAAACTCAACCCCTGGGTTTCCAGCGACCTGGTGGATGTTAAGAGGTTTGTAATCCTGGTATTCTTTTATATTATATGTTGTAAGTTTTATAATAGAGTGAACATAAATACTTTTCCTTTTTGTTCAGCACTTTTTGATATTGACCCCCCTGATTCCAGGCCTAGTCTTTTCTGTGTTTGGCTGAGACTTTTGTCTTTTCTGCATATCACAAGTCTAAAAACTATGAAGTTGTTATGTAACCCTTTGTAGCTTTTCACGTGGTCCTTTAAAATCTCACAATGTAAACTACAATCACTCGACTTACAGTATCCTGGACGGCAAACTAAGTTTGCCAAACTAAGTCTTCAGTGTGTCTTAAGAATATGAATTGGTAGTAAAATTCAAACCATACAACAATATATTAAAACTGAAACTTGTGTTGTGACTGATATACTCCCCATTAGCAAACCTTGGGGCTGAAACTGAAGCCAGTGTCAAAGTACCAAAAACTGCAGTTCCTCTAATGGCTCCAAGAGGCTTGTTTGGAAGGGCTGCTGGGAGAAAACAACAGGACTTCAGGAGCTATGGACTGCATTTACTAATATGTGCTTGGCAATGTTCCTAAACTGCACAAAAAACCAAAGTGTGAATGCAAAATTACTCTTTGATTTGGCCTATATTGTTCTTACCACCATGAATATGTTAATAAATCAGTCATTCTGAACCAATAGCCCTGTACCTGTTTATCAATTGCATACAATCTGCACAACCACAATCTGCTCTCTATGAGCAAATTCATTTACCTTCAGATGAAGCAAATAAAGGAGTGACGATGTTGTAAGACAGAAGCATGCACCTCTAAATGGAAAGCCATAGAAAGTCCTGACTGAAAAAAACTGAAATAATTGTCCGAAGAGGAAGCCAGAAAAGGAACAACTTTCGAGAGTGTTTCGAGGCTCTGGTTAAAATAATGAAGGTTGTAAATACTGTTTACCCTGAAGAACTCATAGTGATGTGTGAACCTGTCTAAACTACAAGAAAAAGAAGAAACCAACATCAAGCAATGATATAAACAATGTGAATTTAAGATAAGATCAAATGAGATAAGCAATACTGGAATATCTTTAGATTGAAAAGGTTAAAGCTTACACCCTTCCACTCCACCAGGACATCATTGGTTGATCTAGATGGTCAGAGGAACTTCTAATTTTGTTCATGAAGTACAAATCTAAACAAATGTCGGTACCTAAATATTGATAAATCACTGTTTTGTGTTCTTACACAACATTATATACTACCAGCAGTTTTAAAGGGTAAGTTCAAAATGCTGTACCCAAGCAGAAGAGTGGATGGTAAAAGGTTAACTACTGTGCACAGTCCACAGTTAGGCAAGACAGTATACGCATCCCAAACCCAGTTCCTGTTATGTAATGACTCGGACGTCTAACAATCACTTCAGGGTGTAAAAATGTTTTTACGCTTCAGTGACAGAAATATAACAATTACGCCATTAATGGTAACACAAATGGAAGGAAAAGAAACTCAAAATAGATTTTTAAAATGAGGTCCAGTATTGAAGCAGCAGAGACTGAAATATCCTGATGTTTAATCTCCAGTGTGGGTTAAACTCCTGGACACCGGCTTCGACTTATCCTAAGTCGGATTTTTGGGGACTTTGCTTGTCTGGTAAACACTCATGTCTAATTAACAAGTTTATATGGTTTTATATTTTCTTGTAGCCTCTTAGTCTTTTTTCTTATAGAAACAACTAAACTGTTCTGTTTAATTGGGCCTCCTGCTGATATTCTTTGATATTGTGTTTGACTTGTTTGTGACTGTTATGTCTGTGAAAAGCACTACATAAAAAAACTTTACTTACTACTTAACGTGAATTATAGATGATCCATGCTGTTCTAAAATTCATGATAACCACTTCAATAAAAGTTTGAATTTAAAATAACAAAACATACATCATCCAGTCATTTTCCTTATCTTATCTGAAGTCAGGTCACGGGGACAGCAGGCAAAGCAGGGAAGCCCACAGCGCCCTCTTCCCACCTCCTCCAGCTTATCCGGAAAAACATCAAGTGGTTCCCAGGCCATCCGACAGATACAAGCTCTTTGGCATGTCTGAGGAAATGTCCTCGGACATGCCAAAGAAACTTACCCAGGAGGTGACAGCCTCAGACGGCTCCTGTCGATGTGGAGGAGAAGCAGCTCTACCCTGAGTCGCTCCCAAATGATTGACCTCCTCACCCTATTACTAAGGGAGAGCCATGATTCAGAGAAAGCTAATTTCCATCACTTGTACCCACAATCTAATTCTATTAGTGTTAACGAAAAATGGCCGTATAACATATAGGAAATAATAATTTACTGGCTTTTGGGCATTTGTGTGCGACGAGTCGAGTTGTCCTGTCGCACTTTCTCCTGGCAACCCTTCTAAACAACCCATATGTGTCTTTATCTAACTTTAACCTTTAACATGAGGCCAGGTATGTCTGGGTGGCTTTTTCCCTTAATAAATAAATAATTTAAAAACTGAATTTTTATTTGCTCAGGTTATCTTTGTCTAATAGTAAAATTTGGTTGATGATATGAAACACTTAAGTGTGACAAATATGCAAAAAACAAACAAAGTAACTAAGAAATCAGGAAGTGGGAAAAATTACGTTTTAATGTCAGTGTAGCTGATTTTGAGTTTGTTGCAGTTTCTCTGAGCATTGCAGGGTCTGATTTTGAGCTGGGATGATACTTTTAGGAGGATTGTGTAACACATTCACAGAGGGGGGGAAGTAATAAAGTACAAATACTTTGTTACTGTACTTAGGTAGAATTTTCAGAATTATCTGTACTTTAGTTAAGTATTTATTCATTTCTAAACTTTTTACTTCACTCACTACATTTTTAAACAAACATCTTTACTTTCTACTCCTCACATTTTCAAAACAAGTGTGTTACTTTAGGTTTAACACATTAGAGGGAAGTTTTTATTTGCCATCACTGCAAGTCTTCAAACATCAAAATGATTTATGACACCATTCTGAGGATTAAAGTGGATCTGGAACTTCGTTCAGAGGTGCCAGATCTTCACTCAGAGATGGAGAAAAATAAGAAAGACAGGACGGGAGAGGAAGAAGAGAGGTTAGATTTGGTAAGGGAAGGACTGCTCAGTGACATTTGATAAAGTGGAAATTTAAAGCTTACGTGTAACGTCCTGCTGTTATAAATCAGATAACAGATCTGTATATGATGTGAAGTTGTTTTTCATACTGTGAACTGTCCTGCAAAAAACAAACTGAGGCCTTACTCAGCAGTTGCATGAAAACGCTCGGCAGTTTCGTGAAGGAGTAACAGGTTAGCTTTCCGTACTGCGTACATTTTCAGTAAAGAACTGTGGTGGGCTTGTGCTCAGTGGCTGTGGTGCTCATGGTTAGAGTTATATTTGAATTTGAATTTAAGCTGATGATATGTATCACATATAAATGATATTCATGCATTTAATTTCACCTTTATACTAACTGTATACCATTAACCTTTCTGACATTTATTTCATGCTTTAAAGGGCTAATGCATGGTTGGTAAATCCCCCCCAGAGTGTTTTGTTGCGTGCTTGGCCCTGCATGAATTTCTGCAGACTGAATGACAGAATACCACCGAAATTTAAAACAGAGAGAACAGAAGCTGACTGGCTTAGAGAAAGCGAGTGAATAAAAACAGAAGTACTGAAAAGAACATCCAGGCAAACAGGTAGAAAGAGAATACAAATCTTCCCTTCTGATCTCATGCAAAAGCATCATTTCAATACCAAGAACTAGATAACTAGCGGAACAGTTTGTAGGGGTGTAATGTTCTCATTTCCAGTCCCTTTTTTAAATCTATTTTTAAAATCTATTTTCTATAACATATTAAAAAAGCAGAAAAATAAGGTTTTCAGTTGTGTGTCTGTGTTTTTATTTCAATATCAACAGAACTTCAACATATGTTGTACTCAGTCTTTTGTCAAGTAAATTTTGGGAATGCATAACAATTGTTTTTTGAAATATTTACATAGATATTAACAAAAAGTAGACTGTAACAACATGCTACTCTGAGGAATATATTCCATACACAATATAGTAAAAAAACAAACAAGACAAAACAGATAAGCAACAAAAGGCAAAGAATATACATTTCCTGTAAATATAGAAAAAATACTTTATACTCTGTACTTAAAATGCATTATAACATTGGCTTAATTACAGCATCTTGAATGTGCAATTTATATTGATACTGCCTTTTAGTACAAATGCAATACCTTTTTGAAATAACCTGTGCCGCCGGCTTTTTTCTGCAGTTGTTAATATTTAAACAGCAACCTGCATTCATCAGCTAAAGCAACAGCATAGTTAGGCTCAGAAGTTGTACACTATAAGAATGATTAATAAAAGAAAAAGCTACATGACTGATGAATAAAACCTTCTTCACACAGATCTGTATGCTTGATACTGTAGGCTCACTCTCAGAGATCAAGCGATAGCCGAAAGTGCTGTGCTCTCTGGGCCAGCTGCGTTGCGAACTCTTGAGCTTCATGAAGAGCTTGCCTATCAGGAAAGTGCAGTGCCGCCTTCTTGGTAGCCACAGCTAGCTGCTTCAGGAGAGCGCACAGGTGGTTGCTCTTACACAGGAGACTTTGGTTAGACCCTTTACGATGGGCTTCCCTGTACAAAGTGTCTACCAGTCTCTGGCCCACCATAATCACCAGCTTACTTTGTGAGATGAATTTCTCTGGTGGCTGGTCATCCTGAAGGCTTCCCACAAATCCACCAATGGCCTTTTGGAGAGCACCAAAGTAAAGTCTACAGTGCTCTGACATGGAAGATAATTCCTTTTCTTCGGTGCCACCGCCAGAGTCGGAGGAGTGTTGCTTGGCCTGAGCAGGGGAGAAACAGAATAAAGGTAAATATGGCCGTGCCTTCTAGACTGGTTTGTCTGCTTCAGACCAGAAATCCTCTTATAAATTAAAAAAGTCTGTTGTACAGGACTGTGTCAGTTAATGAGGAGACATACCTTCGTCGTCTCTGTTGTTGGTGTGACATTCTCTTTAGGTTCCTTCTGCACTTCCCGCTGTTTGTTTTCGTCTTCCTTAGTCTGAGGAAAATTCAAAGGCAACATATTAATAAGTATGCAGCATGGGTTTCTTGTGGCTAAAAAGTCATATTATGACAGAGGAACAGAAGTTGATACCTGCAGCTCTACGTAATCATTGTCATCCTCAGCTAAGTCCCCTTCTTGTTTGGTTTTGTCAAGACATTTTTTTTCTGGAGGATCCGTGGTGTTTACAGACTCTTGATCTCGCTGAGGCGTTCGGAACAGAAGCTTGCCGTTGGCGTTGATGATAGATACTAGGCGCTTTATATCGTCTGGAATAGTTCTTGCCACCATAACAAAGCGCTCCAATTGGTCAGGTGTCTGGACCTTCCCCGGTTCCTGACTGAGCTTGTTTAGAGGCCATTTGGCTGCATTCAGATTACTCACTGTTTGTTGTAAAATCACACCTGAATCCTCTACGATGGAGAGCTGTTTACAGAGCCTGGTCTGCAGGTTGGCATCAGTCAAACGACGAGCATTTCCTTTAACATCTAGGGCAAAGTTTAGGAAGCATGTCAGAGAACATACAATCAACTCGGCTGCTTCTTTGATCTCCTTGAGATGTTTCTCCAGATGTCCCTTACACCTCCAATGACTGCTGACAAAGTCCATGAGTTTGGGCACAGCTTCACAAACAGACTCCTGCAAGTCCAGCAGTTTGCGGCACGCCTCATCCTGACTGAGTGTTACTTCTCGCAGAAGCTCAGGGGAAGAGGAGCTCAGGGCCAGAGAGTCACAGGAGCTGTTGGAAGAGCTGGAGGCTGTGCTGATTCTTTGATTATCTGCTGCAGGCAGATGTTGGTTTCGACCTTGCTCATCTTCACGCAATGCAGTTTCCCCACTTTCTTGAATGCCGTGAAAGGTTGTACAGACCAGAAAGTTCCTCATCCGCTGCAGACGCACTCTTTGGAGTTCAAAATCATTGCTTGAGTTACCCCTGCATTCTAGGGGTTTTTGATCATTGGGCTGATCGGTGACACCTTGGATGAGGAGTTCTTCCTTGGCTGGAACCACATATACAGACTCTTCTGTAGGCTTCAGGGATGGCAGTTTGTTGTAAACGTTTGGTGTAATTTGGATATCAGGAGATTTTGGTTTGGGTATATCATAAAGCAGTATAGGTGGACTTTCTTTTCGATGTGCTGGAAGAGTGTCATACATCTGCCTGGAAACTGATTTGCAGGACAAGTTATCAGAGATGCCATGACTTTGTTTCTCAGGTCCCACTGGCACATCATAGATCCACTCAGGTTTGCGAGGGCTGGGAAGGGTGTTGTATCCATCTATCATTTTGATTCGGGATTCTGTGGCTGATGGAATGGGGATGTCATAATTTGGGTCCTGAGAAGGGGGTGGTGGGCCTGGATACACCTGTGAACAAGAACAAAGTTGTTCAACACTTACGTGATTCTACAAGTCCTACATCTGTTTTGCGTGAAACCTGACAGTTGAGTTAGTGCCCTGGGACTTTTGGTTCCCAAACCCGATCCAATGAAGCATCTTCTGGATGTGCAGGAACAAACCTGACTCATAAAGGCCCAAATTAGCACTTCATCGACCCCAAAAGATCTGCTGCTAACATCCCAGTGCCATAAGTCAGATCTATGTCCTTACCCTAATAATCAGCAGTATTTTGTTAGACAAAAGACTAACAGGCAGGTTAATTTTGATGTCTTGACTGATTTTCTATATTTAAAAATACTAACAGACCACATTTATAAAAGGCACCAATCCTTGCTTCATTAACCTCTTAACATCTGCCATGCTGGTTTTGTTTTGGCCAAATGCCAATGTTACAAAATGTTAGATTTCAAAAGAAATCTTCATACATGTTTACGTCTCTGTTTTTTTTTGGTAAAAGGCTTCATGTTCCAAACAGGTAAAAATTTTATAAAAAGGATGGAAATCAACCAAATCTAAACCATATCAACCGTTGAAAGATATTAAGAAATGAATGACTTGGTAGAGAAATTTACGGAAGAGGATTAGGGCCACTGGAAAAACAAAGTGGGCACATCTTTTGTCCCCTTTTCCAGAATTCTGCGATTAAAGTCAGAATTCTGACCTTTTTTTTTCAGAATTCTGGAAAAGAAAAAAAAGACGTGCCCACTTTTTTTTCTCAGTGGTGCTAATCCTCTTCTGTAGAAATGAATCCTCTAAAACATCTGAAACTTACATAAGAGTCTTCTGGACTGCTACACCTTAAAGTTTCAGGAGAGTTAAGGCCCTTCTCCAGAACTTGCTTTCGTGGCATTGGTGTAGGAGGCGTTGTCTTCTGCGAATAGCACAATAAAAAGAAAATGAAGCTGTCGGACCAAAGCCCACTCAAATAGTATCATCTAAAGTTATCTTGACTTTGATACATTCTTACATTGTAAAGGGAAGCTCTTTTTGGTTGGTTCGGCACATCGTACACCTTCCCATTTGGACTGGATGCTGTACTGAAGGATGAACGCTGCAGACAAAACAGTCAGGCTGTAATACTGGAGTTGACTGGCAGCATTTGCTCTGCTTTGATCAAAGCCACTTTTCCCCCACTGACACATGCGTTAACACGTTTATGGGGACAGTGTTTGCTCTGAAGCCTGTTGAAAGTGCTATTATTCATACACCTTGCCAATTAATGCAGCTCTGTAATGAAAACCATGCTGTTCAATGACAATTAGGTAGCTACTGTAGAGAGAAACAGGACTTCCCTGGAGCAGGAGAGGAAATGGTGAACATGCGGGAATATATCCCCCCTCCTTCTGCTGCAGAAGCAGCCGTACAGACACTTCTGTTTTTCTGGGGTCCCTGTCAGCATGGGCTGCTGTTTGCAGTTAAAAGTGTCTGAAGTCTGTGTCTGTTTGGCTTTTACAGGCCCATAAAGACCCCAGTGCTGCATGCCTGTCCCCATGGAGAGGCCCCTGGTCTCCATCTGCAAGCTCTTTTGTCAGCAGGGGTTTCATTTCTGCAACATTTCTACCTCTCTAATCATGAGCATTAACACTTCCTAAGAAGCATGAATGACTTTGACCTTGGACAAACAGACTGGCTATCAGCTACAACGAGCTCCTTTCCAAAAACTACAAAAAAATAATTTTCTAAATATAGAAAAAAACCTACTTGTACCTTGTTTGCTTCGGCTCCTGCTGTGCTGGGCATAAATCCTGGTGCTTCTGGACCTTTTGAAGCCAATAAGTGAGCAGAGGGGACCTTGTAGATCATGTCCATGCGTTCATAAGCAGGACTGGTGGTGGTTCTGGGGATGCTGGGTGTCTGGTAGATATTTTGCACGCTGTCATCAGTTTTACCATGAGTTAACCTGGGCATTTCATGCACTGCTGGTGTCACGATCTGCGGTAAGAGCTTTAGTCTGTTTGCAGGTGCCAGGCCATGTCGTCCATACAGAGAGCACATCCACCACCCGCTGGTTCCAGCCACGTTTGGATTTATCACCGTGAGGATGTCGCCCTTTCTAAAGGCCAGTTCATCTGGACACTCTGCTGTGTTGTCATACAGAGCCTTTGCTAATTGGTTCTAAACAACAACAAAAAAAGAGAGACAAATGAAATAAGGGTTAGAAGGTTGCATGTGGTACTACCACACAGGAAATAGGCTGTGGTCACGTATAATGGTATTTCCTCTTGCAAAATGTGAGTAGAACTCAGTCGTCAGGCTGACAGGGAAAAAATCATAACCCAATTGAAGGTCTAATTCTTCAATGGCAACAATGCCAAGCCCAGCTGCAAACCCTACCCTAGCCATAGTCATGTGTTTTAGGAATAAGCAAAAAATACTGTTAACAGCTTCTGATATGCATCACTTATACGTGTGTTTTGTTCCCGATTACCAATAGTTGGAAAAGAAACTAAGATGACTTATTATGATGGAAATGGTGAGGGTCAGGATTATTACCTGTCATAACTTAGACTTCAGAGATAAATTAACTTGTTAACTTCTTTCAATGACCTATTTCTTTGCTTTCACTTCCAGACTGCGCTTCCTAACGAGAGAAAAATAGAAAAGCAGCTTCTTCAAAGCTTCTTTTTGTAGGCGATACATTTTGCTAAACTTGTTTTGAATCCCAGTTAGACTTTATAAAAGAAGAATGACTGCTAGGTCTTATGCATGTTTTGCAGTTAAGCCGCTGCCAAGCATTGGTAAGCATTGTTAGCCATCATTAGTTCTCAATTCCATAAAACTACCCAGCTCTTCTATGTGTGACATGTGTATATATAACATGTGGTGTGTGAGAGTTTCTTGCAACTTAAGCCTAGTCAGCCTTGTTTTCTGTGGTAGCCGTGTTGTGGGGAGACATTCAGTATGAGAACACAGATGTGACACACACACACACACACACACACACACACACACACACACACACACACACACACACACACACACACACACACACACACACACACACACACACACCTAAACCAAAACCAATGGGCAGTGTTGAATGCATAGCAAATAGTGGTATGCTGTGCAGCCACAAACACAAAAGAAGAAAGAGAGTGCAGGCACTAACTTAGCTTATGACTCTGTTTTCAATTCTTGTGAATGTCATGCATATCAAAGGTTTTTTCATCTATAAATTTAATTCACTTCGACAATTTTGAAAGGAGCATGGAGAGCCAAACCACTTCTTTATTTGCCTGGAAGCAAAGACGTGGACATTGCTACTGATATCATTTGGTTGTGTCTTAAATCATGTTTTTAAGACTCGAAGATTTTAAGTTGAAAAGATTTTTTAAAAAGGCATGTGAAAAGGAGTGTTTTTGGTTAACGACATGTCTCTCACGAGCCATTAACTAATTATCAAACCATAGATAAACCTCCTTTTTAAAATGTTATCATGCAGAATTTGTGATTTAGCCAGTAAACTCAGGAAAGCGTTGATGCAGTTAAGTGGACTGGCCGTATATACAGCAGTGCTTAAAATATTTTATCCATCATATCAGTCTCTAGTTAACACTGACTTGAGCTAAGCATAAATAGAGAACAACTTTTTTCTGGTGATTTGCACATGCAGGTTGTGCATAAACCTCTGGTTTTTCATGGTAAACTGGTGGGAGACCAGCATGTGAGGCAAGATGACGCTGGATCTGCCTTTACTTTGAGATCAGCTCCAATCTGAGCTTTGTGTGGAAACACAGTTAGCATTAGCAAGTAGATAAGCTTCAGTGATGTGTAATGGTAAAAGATGACTTTTCACTCACTTAACAGCTCGGTCAGCATGTGTGATGCAGAGAAGATCAGTTGTTAACTTCTTTAGCATTTCAACAAGGAAAGCTGTTGGTGTAGTGTAATAAACAGGCACGGCTCAGCAGCACCTAGATTAGTTGACTGAATGTAACACGTTTAACCAGCTCACACTTTACCTTCATTTTTCAATAATATTCATAATAAAAAGCTGATTTTATTTTTTTATTTATATATTTGAATTTACTGTTTTTAAACCAAGATGCAGGCCTGTGTTTCTGTTTATTTTCAGAGATACATGATGCCCACACATCAGCCATTACAAACAGATGATTTATTGAATATAATGCTGGACACTAAACAGAATATAAAGTATTTAAAATGAGCTTATGATCTGAAACATAGGTAGCAGTAAAATTAATCCTTTTAACACTGATTAGGAACATTTTTCAAACCTTTTGCAAAAATCACAAACTACCACTTCCACTGCTGTAACCTCCTTTTTAAAGCTGTTTAAACATTAGAATCTATGGGAATCGACTCGCTTTTTGAGAGTCAGATGACCGCTAGAGGAAGTGCAGTTTTTGGGTCTTTCTGGTGGTGTAATTTCTCAGCATCAGACATTTCTCACTAGCTTGTGACTGAAAATCTTCTGAAAAGCTTTGAGGATTACAGATTATGCTATTAAATTGTTTGCTCACACCTACTCCCAATCTTTAAAGCTAATACGTTTAATGAAGGATAGCTGGGTTACTCAAACACAGTTGCATAGACGTTGGGATAAACAAACACCGACATCACCTCCCGCTGATAACTCTGTGTGCGGGGAGAGGTTGGGGCAGGGGTGCTCTGCTGGCTCTGCCCTCTCTCTGAGGGGGAATCTTCTGAAACAAAGAGCCCATTCAACATCAGAGACCAACACGCTCAGCACCTGTTGGGATGCAGGCCTGTGTTGCACACTGACCACAGCAGACCACGGCCCCCTGTCAACACACACACACAGACACATGCAGCAAGCCTCAGCAAACTCCCTAATCCTCGGGGTCATGCTACAGACATGCAAGTGAAATACACAGGGTCAGATGACAGTCAGGCACCGTGGCACTGCGATCTACTTTGTACTTTCTCCTTATAATAATCATGTGCACATTATCCTGAGAGGACTACTGCTGAGCTTCATTATAAACTATCCAAACTCTGTATATATAAAACCCATAACCCATGAATGCACGTAAAAAGACTGACCTAGTTGTCGGTGGCCAAATTTCATATATAGCCATTATCTGAATGACACGCTGTCTGACATTTATAGGTCGCTCGTCCTCGGGGGGCACATGCACTCGTCCGTCCTTGCCTTGTGGCCCTGGTTCTGTGTCTGTGTGGTGATCCCCGAATATAGTGACAAAGTCAGATTCAGCTGTGACTCTTTTGGATTCCTGCACGCGCCTGCTTGTGCAGATCATGCCCGTGGACAGCTGGGCTTCAGCACTTCAGCTGGACAGCTGCCTCTGCCTCTCCCATCTCTTCTCTGTCCTGTTCACAAATTAACATCAGCTCACCGGCTCACCAACGCAAGCAGTGGCTACTTAAAGTCAGGTGTAGAAGCCAACGAGTTGTAGCGGTTGTACATTGTGCACTCTAAAGATAAAATGTCACAATCTTGTTCCAAACCTCACCCCACGGAGCGTCCTGGATTAAAAATAAATCTGACACATTTCGAATGATGCATTTATTTCTGTTGTATAGATTGCATAGATTAAAGTGTTGTTAAAAAAGTGAAACTGAATTGGTAACACTGATGTCATTGTACCTCTTTTAAAAGGTCAACAACAACAATACCAATGCACAAAAATGACGCATTTATTTTAGTCACTGTCATGCCAGGAAGCATCATGACTAAATGTGAAACACTGCCACTGTCTCAAAATGGTAACATGTTAGATTTATTTAAGCAAACAGCCTGGTGTCCAGGATTGAAGTAGTTCAAGGAAAGGAAACTTCTTGATGTTATTCCACAGATATATGTCACAAATGGTACATGCTCACATCTCTGTGATGGGCCTTAGGACGGACACAGCGCTCAGACAACAACCGGCGTCAGAGGTCAGGGAAGGGACATTGATCTTAGCTTGCGCTATAAACTCTTCTTCAACTATGCCATCAAAAGCCCAAAACAGATGTAGCCTTGCTAATGTAACAAAGACAACTGCATGTATGGAGCAAAAGAGAGAAGCTCATTAACCACAAGTCCTCACAAGCAGAACATTCAGTTATAGAATTTCACAGTCAATTATTTATAATCGACCAGCTTCTACATGTATGCATGTAGTACACACACGTATTACAATGTGAGTGCATATTTTCAGCATAGGTGGTAACAATTCAGTCGTTTCTAACAACGAAAACACAGACTGCCCGGTTATCATAACGTCATCATTCAGACCCTGCACTCTGCAAAGTCGGTGACAACACTGCTAAAAGTCTTGGCGGTACACAGCTCTGTTCTTTCCTTCCTCTTTTTAGCGCCCTTATGTTTTTTTGTTTGGCTTGCTAAACATAATTTGTACTGCCATTGCACCATCGAAGTACTCTATAATACATGCTGAAAAACAACTCGCTGCATAGCTGATGCTACCAGGTTTAGCATCATTAATCACAAATGACAGACAGCTAGGTCCAAAAATACAGGTCATATATTTGCCAGGATGCTCCTCTGAACCCCAAACCTATTTTTAATCAACAGAGTATAAAACAATTGGGTAAAAATTTGGTTCATAGCGAAAATTTTGACTGCACAATAAAGTTAGGCTTAGGTTCACAAAGTACAACCACGAGTTACACAAATATAAAAAACTCTTATGTGTCCAACTTTTCCAACTTTAACTTAAAGCTGTGCCATGTGGAGGGAGGGGCCTATTTTTGTAGTCACGTCGATTGGGCCTTTGAGTCTTTGACTACCAAGCACATGGTGACTGTGGGAAGGACAAACTCTTTTTTAACAGGAAGAGGTCTTTTGCAAAACTAAGTCAAGGAAGGCCAGTTATCTGCAGTAGTGAGGGGATTTCAGAAACAGGCACGTGGGTCGACAGACCAACCTGTCTCAGAGCTCTCCAATGCCCCATTACTGGACTCTTTGAAACTCTAACAAGGCCAGCGTTTTCATTTGATTCATTTACTTTTTGTAAAAGGGTTTCTTCGGTTTTCTACAAATGAAGATACAAATCTTCATTACTATTAGAAACTGTTAGTGAGGTCACAGTGGTCAAAATGCAGTCCCTCACAGGCTGTGAGAGAGTTCATATAGAAACTTGTTGCCTCTTGTGTTTATTCATAATTCTACTGCCCAAGTATTTTGTAACGAGTGACGCACATTCAGCGGGTATTTTGTAACTGTACTACACACTGGAAAGGTAACTGGAACTTTTCTTCCTGTATAGCCAAAGAGCATCGTGCAAGTAGTATTTATGTAGTATTATGTACCTTTAGAGCTGGTGGAACATGAACAAGCTTAGGATCAGTTCCTAGTGTGGGAACATCCCCCTTTTGGTTGACCAAGACACGACCTCGGGGTCAGGTCAGAGCCTCGTCCATTATACCTTCAATGCAAATCTGTTACACAGGACCAGAGATGCACTAGGATTTAAGAAACAAAAATTCTTTTCCCAGGCAGAGTGGTGGGAGCGGAGTGTTGGAGATGAGACATAGCTGAGATCAACTCCTGTCTTTAATGTGTACAGGAAGTCAGCTTGTAAATATGACATATTAGAATTTCCCACAGAAACAAGGACAGTGTTGGTGGGGGCGGTGTGTGTGATTGTGTGTGTGTGTGCAGACGCAGACAGAAGGAGGAAAAAGCAAAGTGTAATATCCTCATAAATTATCATTTGACACGTGTGGAATCTGTCTCTGGTCAATCACTTTTTCAAATCTTAGATGATCTTCAGATGTGCTTCGTGGAAAATCTCTTTTGTCAACCTTCCCCCAACCCAAACAAATCCAAGAGGAGGTTAACACAGACTCTGTGGCAGTGACACTGACTCGCTGCAGCTGCCCTGGTATTTCCTGTATGGGAACTGGTGAGAACTATGTCAAAAACTCAACTAATGAAAACTTCCAAGCAGCTTTTGGTGGACTGATCTATGACTAAACTAAAGAAAAGTATTAGACATTTAAAGTTTCAATACTCGACAGAAAAATTTACTGATGGAATAACTATTGGATTCTTTTGTTAAACCTGATCCCAGGATTAAAACTAGTAAGAAACAAAATATTTCCTTTTACAAATTAGAAGCGTTTACTACACCATTTGGAAATTCGATGCTGCCGATGTGGTTTTTCTGCTACAACTTCACTTGACAAGCGCAGCGTCTGTGGCTGAAAATTGAAGCCAACTGCAGAGTGTTAAAAACTGCAGTTTCTCTATTGTCCATATGAGGCTTACTGTTTGTACAGCATAAACCTTTAAATGACTCTAAACAAGAATTTGAGTGCTCAACCTTGAATTTGTTTTGGACTCACTTTAAGTGTGGGCAGGTGTGAGTCTTCAATAAAGCGGTGACGCATCCGAACAACTTGTATCTGTTTATTTATTTGTTGTTTGATCTTAAAATATGCAGTTTAGAAATGGCTCAAGAGATCTTTCAGACTTGTGTAAATCAGCAGTTCTCCCTCTGAGATCTTCACTGTCTTCATTGGATTTTTCCATTGATCTGAGTATTGGTCAGTGAGTTTTGTCAAAAAAAGTCCTTTTGTTACATTAAGATACATGGTTGAACTTAATTTACTACTTATTAAAAGATTTAAGTAAATTGTATTCAGATAGCACTTTTTAAGACAAGAATCATTTGCAAAGTGTTGTGTTTTCAGCAGTTTTTTAAAAGAAGCTGCAGAGTCAATGGTGCGTAGAGGGGGAGGGAAACTGTTCCACAGTTTTGGCGATAAGGTTTAGAAAGCATGATCCCACTTTGTTTCCAGAAGACCACTAATATTGGATCTAAGGATCTGGTTTGGAGAATGAGGGTAAAGTAGCTTAATGATATGAGTGGGGGCCTCTCCTCGTAAGGCTGTAAATGTAAGAGTGAGCGTGAATTTATGAGTGTGAGTTAAAAGCCCTGCTGCAGCATTTTGGACAGCTTGAAGGTGATTTACAGAAGTCTTTGACAGACAAGAGAAAAGAGCAATAACAATAATAAGTTGGGAGGAGAAAAATGCACAAACAAGCATCTCCAATTCACCTTTGGAGACGTCAGTCGTGAGTTTAGCAAAAAAAAAAAAAAACCCTAAATAGAAAAAGCAAGAGTGGGTCACAGACTTGATATGAGCATCAAAAGTCAAAGACTGATCAAAAATTTACCCAAGTTTGCGAGCAGTAGCTTTTACTGTGGATGAGTAAGAACCCAGACGTTGTCTAATTTGGGGCTTAATGCTCTCTGCAGCAACGCTCGGTGTTGTCTGTGTTAAGCTGCAGAAAACTGTTCGTCAGTCCATTAGAACAAATAGTTTATCCAATTTACAAGGTTTAAAAGAGAGGTGCAATTGGATATCATCTGCATGCAAATGATAGGAAATTATTATAAAACTAATAATAATAAGGCCTAATGACAGGATATGTAACGAGAATAACAAGGGGCTTAAAACAGATCCTTGCAGAACACTGCATGAAAATTCAGCTACATCTGACCAAAATGTTTCCACTGACACCAAAAGTGTTCTATTCGCGACGAGCTACCGTCTACACAAGAATATGCTGTAAAACAGTAAGCCTCATATGGACAATAGAACAAGGACTGAGCAGTCACCGCTATCTGCGGCCATCGAAAGGTCATTTGTGACTTTAAGGAGAGCCGTTTCTGTGGAGTGCAACTTCCTAAAACGCGATTCAAAGTTATCAAGAATGTCATGCTTCTCCAGCAGTGCTTTCCTGACTTGTGACCAAACAGCTGTTTCCAATCTGTGTCTAGAGACACAGTTTTTAGATGTACCTTGCAAACCAAATGTTCTAATTAGAAAGCTTAAAGTTAAACCCTGATAACTTAGCAGTTCATGTCCAAACCACTTGTGGATCTGAAAAACCAAAGTGCTAAAATGACCAAAACGTTAATAGCGGGGCTGTGTTCAAAATCAGCGGGGGCGCCTCTGTGATACAGACTACAAATGCACTACGGTGAGATGCATCTTTCATCTGCAGAGGTGTAGCATAAACAGTGGTTGACAGGCTGGTCAAAGTGAGGAGTATTTATACAGATAACACTCAGGCTGCAGGCCCACTGTTTCCCTGACAGGAACTTATCTCATTGCTTGCACTCTGGTTTTATTTATAGTCACACTTCCTCATGCTCATCTTCTGCATTTTCTCTCACTAAAGATATTCACTACGGGATTGCTCAACATATTTTTGCTTTGGGATCATTTTAATACATTAGTACAGTTGCAGTAGTGAAGAGCAAGGTGACCGTATCAGCTCATTTTTGCAGTAGCCCTCCGGTGTCAAACACTCACATTTCATGTTATCGATGTATTTTCTTTACTTTTCGCGCTCAAGTACAAAAAGGGAGAGACTTGCATGCAAACAGAGGGATTACTTAAATGTTCTTTGGTGGTGAAATTTGCAGAAATGTAGTAAACTTCATATGTGACTTCACTGATAACTGAGGAACTAAAATATTGTTTCCTAAATCAAGAATGATCTCATGAGCTCAAGTGTGGCCACTGGGAAGTAAACATAGCTCAGTTTATTTACAAAAATCCCCACCGGGGGACTTAAATGACAGAATATATCTTTAACATGAGCTTTATACCACAGAAGCCACAGAGTTTAGGGCAGGTGGGGGGCGCTCACTATACTACTGACATACTTACCTCAAAGGTTATACAATCTTGAGTTCATGAGACCTGTGTGAGCGTGTTCTATGAAATTAACATTATATTCAGTTTATTAGAACAGCGGTCCCCAACCTTTTTTACGCCACGGACCGGTTTATGTCGGACAATATTTTCACAGACTGGCCTTTGAGGTGTCGCATAAATACAACAAAATAAAACCAGTACCGGTACCAAAAGAAGAAGATTTATTCATAGCATGCAGAAAAAGACCCAGGGAAACCGAGTTAACGATAAAAACCGATAAAAATCCTGAAAACCATAAATTTCACGCCCGAGCCTCAACTCTCGCGGCCCGGTACCAAACGACTCACGGACCGGTACTGGTCCTTGGCCCGCGGGGTTGGGGACCGCTGTATTAGATGATAATGTTTCAATAAGCCAAAACAAACTTTTGAAGAGAAACTCAAAGGTCTGATTAAAAAAAATAAAATCTGCTGTTTTATCGGCAGGCTGATATTACATGTTGGCTGATCTGCTGACATTTATGACAGCAGATATTTATACTCTCTGTGTCTTAAAGATAAATGAAATGTAGGGCAGTATATTTGAATATTGAAATCACCAAATATTGGTATTGGCCTTGAAAAATTCTATATCAGTCAGGCTCTATATAAACAACTATTTGTTGTCTGACGTAGGATGCTTCAGTCACGCTCTTGTGGTATAAATTTCCATTACATGAAAGTACAGCCCGGCACTAATACATCTGATATCTGTCAGAGCGTCTGCTTTAGCGTCCTTTTCTTCACATTCTTTTGTGTTTCACTTCATTTCGGAAAGTTTTAAATTATTTTTTAACATTGCAATTTACAGTACGTGCATCTCGGTAGGGCTATTGCTTTGGCTACTATAATACTTCTTTGGTAGTGGCATAAGTTGTTTTTTGGTCACTTGGGGGAGCTCAGCAAGCTGTGAGAGAAACTTAATTTGGCCTCAAACGACTTCATAAACACATTTAACTCTTTAGCTCAAACAGTAACACACTGTGGGCTCAGTTTTATTTATTGCTCCTCACTGATGGGAGTAGAAACCAAAGCAATAAGCGGGAAGACATCATAAAATTCTCTCACATATGAAAAAAAGGCTTGAAAGGCATGAGCAACCATGAGCATTCTCCTCGTGTTTGTAGCTGATGGGTTTGTTTTTTAATTTTTTATTTCGCAACTACCTTTTTGCTATTACAAACTTGAACAGCTTGAACTGTTAGTTATGGTTTTCAGCTAAACCTCCCACTAAATGAGCTGGATCCACTCATTTATCATTACTGTAGTAATTAGTAAGTACTGTAGTCTGTTTGAGGAGGATCCAGTTACCCAGTTTATTAATGATTTCCCAAAGTACCTCAAAAGTCCTCAGGAGTTAAACGCATGACTGGAGATCACAGGGGTTAAATTAGCTCAAGAAACTTAGATCAGCTTCCTTTTGTGGGTGATGTTGTTGCCACTTCTCCACACCAGCGTCCTGCTGTGTAAACCTCTGTGACTGTGCACTGACTACTGCTCTCAGATGATAAAAACAGGCACTAAGCAAAACACAAGGCAGCCCAAAATAGCTTTCTGCAGCCTGATAAATGCGTGGATCGGATATAAAACAACCTTTATGTAAGGGAAGTTCAATTGCTTAAACAGAGTTAGTCATCAGCCAAGCCAGACAGTATTTTTAAAGGGAAGATGAATAAGATGAGCACAGTCAAACTGGTTGCTTCGCTCAGGGATTGTCAGAATGATGCATATCCTTTCCCACCACTGTTAACTCCAGATAGGGTTTGGGAAGATTGCGCTCTGCTGTTTCATTCATCATATAGAGGTTTTTAAACTTTTTCTACCACCCAACCTAACACACCGACTGGCCTGAGAACTGTCCAACGCAGGAACTGGATCAGAATTCTCAGCTCACTTTAATGCTTTCCACATCTGCTGTTGGCCGCAGTGCTCCCCTGATCTGCAACTCTCAGAGTGCTTCAACAAACACTCGTTTCTGGAGACAGAATGGTGAAAATACACGATGACAACCGTGATACGGTGTGAAATGGTAGGATTCATTACCCACCTGGTGTGGCCTATATTAATGACTGTGAAGATTCTCAGTCATCCAGGTCATCGTAGTCTACGGAGCTTGGAAAGAAAAGTGTCTGGAATTCTTTAAGTTTCCTTGAAGACGTTTCACCTCTCATCCAGGAAGTTTCTTCAGTTCTAAGAGCAACTGGTGGAGAGTCCCAGATTTTAAGCCCTATGGGAGTGTCCCCAAGAGGGTCATGGACCCCCTATTGATCCTCTACCTAATCACATGAGCCAAAGTGTGAAAACAGTGTGTGTTAGAAAAGATATATAGCTTTTCTAACAAATTAAAGTGTTAAAGTGTGCATAAGCCCTCCACCAAGTCTGATTTTTGTGGACTGGAACTTCTTCAGCATATTCCCAAATGTCACATTGACCTCCTTTCACAATAAAGGCACACAAAATAAAGGCTCCAATAAAATGATAATGGAGGACACTGTGTCAATTACGCACATATGATCCTCACTACAGGAGAAAGTCCGCGTCCATCTCACCCTGTCCCAGCATCCCCTCCTTCACTACATCATGAACCTCCTCCTCCTCCTCTTCACCCATCTCAGCCTTCCCTCTAACTTTGCCTCCAAATTGTTCAGCCTGAGCTGTTACAATAATAAATGACTGTGTAATTGTTCTTTTTGTGCGTATGATAATTCTGGTTACTGACTCACCATTCACTTGTATTTGGAGTTTAATCAGTTTCCAAAAAAGACAACAAACAAATCAATAACTTGACTAACACTTATTTCTGTAATTTTCTATCGATATTAAGATAATATTATAGGGATTTTTTAAAAATGAGGATAATCATTAAGTTAGAATCTGACGTTGCATCAGCCCTACTCAAAACAATCATAGTGTCTGGGCTTGAAAACCACAAACATATCTAGAAACCACTGCATTAGTTGCTGCAGTAACTATTTTTGTAACATGTAGTCGATGAGTGAGCTGAGGTTGCAATGCAATCAAGCCACGAAAGTTGATTTTCCACAGTGCGTGAAGTTTCAGCGATCAGATGATAGTTTGAATAATGAGAGCTTGTGTCTGTTGGGTTTATCATTCTGAAAATATCCAGCTTCACATCCCCAGTTATCTGCGGCTGAGCAACTTCTTGTATATTTGTACATTTTATATATATATCTTTTTCCCTCTGTTAATACTGTCCATATGTATATAGCGCTGCAGAACTGTACCCCCCCCCCAAGCATGTTTGCACTGAGTAGGAGATGCTCTGTATCTCACTGTACAACTGTATAGTGACAATAAAGGCATTCTGTTCTGTTCTATTGTATTCTAAAGGCTTTTGTGTTAATGAGGCTCTTAGAGTTTCCCTCTCAGCTGTGTGTCAGGATGGACTCAGGTTACAGCCTACAGTAGAGCAGGTCACAGGGGTGTGTGTAGAAATAGGTGGTGGTAGCCGACACCGCGACTTGAAGCGAAAGACAAGCAGGTGGTCTGCGGGCACATTCCTCTGGATGGCAGGACACAACAGGGTGGATGCTGCATTACAAAGTAAAAGCTGAGTAACTGTTGAAGCACAGAAGCAGCTGCAACACTCACCATGATCGTTAAGGAAGTAGCTGCATCCACACAGAGAAATAAATCCGTCTGCCGAGAGTCGCAGTTCCAGTGAAGCATGTGTGTGTGTGTGGAAAGTCTCCGGGCTGTCCTCTTCCTCCGTGCCTCACAAGCATATTGTCTGAGCTGTCACAGTGAGCCTGGCTGTTTTACACAGGGCGGAGAAACTCAGCCGCTTTCCCGCAGCCCCATTGGTCAGAGAGACACTCCTGCACACACTCACACAAACATGTGCCCCACCCACTGCTTTTCTTTATGTTTTAACCCATCTTCATAGCACTCTGCACTTCCTTTCCCCTCCACTTTTCTTGTAAAGCAGAAGTACCCAGCTCACCACTCGTCTGCCCTTCCAACTAACTGAGGGAATTTTTCTCATTGCCTTTTATTGTGTTTCCTCTTTAGCTTTAAATATGGAACATTTCTCTATATTTGTGACTGATTGGTTTGGTCGGGTTTGCCAAGAAAATGGGGGTAGTGACTGTTGAAAGCACAAATTCTTGGGACTTTCCTTATTGTTGTCTGAACGACATACGGCGGGGTCGGGGAGAGGTGGGGAATGCAGAGGGGCGATGGGGCAGCCTGACCTTCCAGGCAGAGGGCAAAGGCCACACTAGAGAAGGGAAAACAGGAGCTTTGAGAAGTTTGCTTCTTTTTTCCCTCTTTCCTGTTTTTGAAGATAAGACCAAGAAAGTTTAGAGGGATCTCTTAAGCTTAACTGTGACAGAAAGTGCAAAGTGGCTCTGGCTGTTTGCGCGTTGTGTCCATTTGGTGCTCCTGACAGGTTGCCGCTCACTTTTTGCAGCAACAACTGTGTTCTTAAAATATCGACAGGATATCACTGAGACTGTGTTATAAGCTCTGAGTGAGAGACGTTACACCATCAAATTCATAGAACAGACTTTTTTCCTTTGAATTGTTTATTAAAAATCTGAATTACAACATAAGGACATACACAAAATATAAAAGCAGAAAATAAATCAAACCTGCAGAATGATATCTAAGAAATGTGAGAAGAGTGTTACCACTGAAGTTTCTACACTCTTTAATAGGTCATAAAAAAGAAAACCACATGACTTATTTTTCTTCCTACGCACTGTTCCTCTGATTCCACTGTCCTCTTTCCATTGAACTGAAAATGATTGAAGAAGACTGCGAGTGTTTGCTGAGGTCAGGGAAGGCTTCACAAGAGTCAGACATCCTCTTGTTTTGGTGGCTCAGTCTGTGGTGGTGCGGCGGTACCAGAAGCGGGCCCTGAAGTCGTCACTGCAGGTCATGAAGCCCGGGTTGGTTGGTGAGTGGACGATGCAGCGGACAATGTTATTGTGACCCAGAGACAGCAGGTTTTTCCTCTCGGCTGTGCGGGAGTCCCAACAGCAGAGGCTGATGGTGCGCTCGTCGGGCAGCAGCACGTAGTCCTCCGTGTGGTTGAACACGCCCTGCGTACGGTGCATCTGACGCCCGCTCAGCCCCGCGCCTGCAACAGATGAGCCCGACAGGTCACTCTAAGTAACTGAGCATTAAAGAAAAAAAAACAAAAACAAAACACTTCCACTTTAAATACTGCTGCAATCATTTTCGCTGTACTTTAAGTAAATATCAGCTGATATACTGATAAATACTGTCCTCACTTCCCAAGCTTATCAGCTATCATGAGTACGAACAACCGATACCCAAAAACTAAAGTGCTCAAATTATAACAGTGAAGGCCAGATTGTGTTTTACCAAGTTACTCTATAAACATCCAAGTACAGCCAGTCCAACTCAAACACAGAAAATAAGTCAAGTGTTGGAGAGATGCCAGCCAGAGCCTGACCACCGATGAGGAAGCGCTCACAGAGAAACAAGATATTGGCTGTGTGGGCTCACTTTAGCTTCTGTCCGTTAGAACAGAGAGATGGATGTGAATCAATTCAGTACTTTCACATAACAAAAACTGTCTCATTGGTGAAATGATGTCATGGTGAAACAAAGTGAACTGAGGACAGAAACAACATTATTACTGCCTAAAATCACAGACACTGACTCCAAACAGGTTTTCCTTTGGGCCTTTAATAATGAGCATCTCTGTGCATGTGTGGTATCTGTGTAACACACTGTAGTACGTATCTTTTTAGATGCACTGCACATCCCTTCCTGAGAGTAGGCAGCTCTCAGAGACATGCTACCACAAAACACATGCAATTGATAAATTGTATAGTTTATGCCAGTTGAGCTGGATTCCAGCCAGTCTATGCTCACTGTTATTGCCCTCACGCATGTGGCGAGTGTCAAAAGTGATTCTGTGAGTGCTGGTGGGTGGTGTGTTTTGTTATCATTTTGGTTGGTTGTCGCTAAACTGTTGAGACTGAACAGGTTGGACCCTACAGGTGTTTCTACGATGACTCACTCCAGAAGTGGAGCAAGAGAGCTGCAATAGTTAGAGAAAACTTTTCAGCAAGCGTTTTAAATCTTTTACAGGAGAAGAGAGCAGCAAGTCAAGCTTGCCTCAAGTTGTGTAAACTATGATGACAACACAGTTTGCACAATAATAACCAAAAGTGCCGACTATTAACCGTAAGCCACTTTGCAACCCACCTCAAACGTAGCTCCTCCTTTCATGATGCCTGCTCTGTTCTGTGCTGCTGCCACTACTTCACCGTTGCTTTTCCACTGCGGACATAGAATAGTGGGTTTTACGGCTCTCTAATAATCACCTCTGACTACAGTGGCCCTGACTGAATTAAGCTTGCACTGATACACCAAAATATCAGCTGTGGCTTGTAAAGTAGACATGTTATTTATGTGATCAACACATGATTCTGTCACATTGACTGCCATTCGCAAAAAAGGCAGTACAGATGAGCTGCAACACCTCTATTATCATCACACTGAGCACAGAAGCTCCACAGGGCTGTGTACCCATTCCTCTGCTCTTCACTCGGCTGACTCACAACTGCACAGCAACACATAACACCAACCACATTATCATGTTTGTTGCTAACTCAACTGCGTTAGCACTGATAAGCAACAACGATGAGTCCGCAGATAAAGATGAGCCAGTAGCTGTCAAACTGGTGCACAGACAACAATCTCTCAACGTCAACACAACTAAAGAGCTAATGTTGGATTTCAGGAAGAACTGACCCACTCATCATAAACTGAGATTGTTAGGAGGATCATGTTCATCAGTGTCCATGTAACTGAAGATGTCTCACACAAACAACACCATTTCCTCAACAAAAAAATCGCTGCAGAAACCACAATCCCTGAGAAGGCTAAAGTTAACAAGCGGCTGTGCAACAGCTTTTATCCCAAGGCCGAAAGGCTTCTCAAGCCCACGCTGCCTACCAGAGTCCTCCTTACTGCCACACCCCTCCAATAACCGACTGATAGAAACACTCACTAATGCACAGACACTTTATCCAAAGGACATAGACTGCCAGTCTTATACTGACTTTGAAGAATGCACGTGACACCTGTCGTGGTCATACCTCTAAAGTCAAGGCATTACATTCAGCTTAATCAGCTGTTTCTTCTTTATTGCACGTTTTCCTAATCTAATTTATATGTTGCATAAATGTTTTGCATAGTTTATATTTTCCAATCGGTATATGGATTACATATTCCTATTTTGCATTCATATTTGTAAATTTTGGCATCTGAGCATGTTTTGTTATTTGCACTGTGTGTACACTGTGTACTGACATGGCAATAAAGTTTACTTTGACTTAGCTGCTGGTTGTCTTTGAGCAGCCGGGAACTTTTTTTCTTCTTGTCTCCAGTGACTGATGGAAGTGGACATGGAGATGACGTGGTGACTGCAGGAACTATTCATGTAGTACAGCATTTGATTGTGTACCTACAGCTGCCTGATGTATGTTAATTTGCCACCATAAGAATGGTGATTGCATAACTCTATAAATGAACCACATTGCAATCTTGTGCAAGCATGAATGCTATTGGTTTGTCCCCGTTCCCGTAAGAACAGCACAAAGATGGAGAAATATTCTCCACAGGCTAAATGACAGCGTGTTTATGGGTCAGGTTAGAAGTTGCAGGGATGATGTGTGTTGCAGATCTCATTACAGATGCAGACACATCTCCGACCTAGAGCGTTACCAGTAGAAATCAATGTGATCTCTATAACACTAAGATCTCCAGCAGTGATGACTTGTCCAAACTCTACTGAGTCCTGACTCCTACTGAGATACAGGTTACCCAGTTTTCTCCATTTTGTAGACTTAGGACATTCACAGAGAGCGATCACAGCAGTGTTGCTGGTGTAATTATTAATCATTTGTTGCCGATTCCCTGCTAATATCAAATGCATAAGTGCTGAATGTTAGCACGCAGCATTGTAGATAATATACTTGTTATATGATAGCAAAAATATAACTACCAGCATATGGATGGGCAGCTGTGTAGTTGGGACTGCTGCTTCTTTTACAGCACTTGTCTAGTCTAACTGAACTCACCTCATTCACAACTATTCACACAAGCATGTTTTTCTGCACCTAAATCTAGCACTGGATGCATCAGAAAACTACTTGGGGTCATTATCTTGTCCGAGGATCGAACAGAAACCTTCCAATTAGTTGATGCTTAGTAGACTAAATTATACAATTAGGCTCTGGTTTCCTGGGTAACCCTTTTTTAAATGTGTGGGTTTTTTTTTACATTTACACTTTTTAAATGTGTAGCCTGTGTATAGGCCACACATTTATCTATAGTTATTAATTACTGTTAAATAAGCAGGGCATTGAAGCCCACATGTTCCTTAAGAAAGGAATCAAAACCACATTAACAATTTTGAAGAAATTCCAACCACTAAAAAAATCCCTCCAGTCTTTGAGCACAACGCATTACTACATCACTGTGTCTGCAACCCCCACCCCCGAATTCTCAAAGCACGCCACAAGTGTTTTCTTATCAGATAAACATTCACAAGAAAATCTGAAACTATGATCATTTGTACAAAGAAGGAAGGAAGTGGCAATGCAACACATGTCTGCAGACCCTCCAACATAGCGTCATCAGGCTCTTGATTTGGCAGGAGTTTTTGCAACATTTATCAGAACAGCAGTCGAAGACGCAACAGTCACGATTCCTCATAATCTGATTCAGTGTGATGAAGCTTGTACTTTGTAAGGAAAGGGAGTGAAATGTTTTTATTTTTACTGAGATCCAGCACTGGCAGCTGAAAGCTACTGTATATTTAAAACACCTCAATCAGACTGATGTCCTAACAGCAGGTAATATGTAGCATCACAGAAAATAAACCAGTGAAGACACGATGACCTGGTTATTGCAATAAAGTAAAACGTAATCCGAGCAGCTGACAACAAGTTCTTCACTGCTTCGCTGCAGTTAGAAAAATTAATTCAGCATTGCTCTGCTAGGGGGCAGTGTAGTCTTCACAAGCCAAAGAGCATCAAAGCGATACAGGCTGTGAGGGAGCAAGTGTGGCATGGACTTTCAAATCATTAACAATGGCAGCTTAGGAGAATAAAAAATAAATAACACACACACACTTCACTGTGTGTTGTACTTGTATAACTACGCACGTATCAAATAAACAATCTTGAATCTTGAACAGTTCATGCTGCTACACCACCATCTGCACACACACTTTTATTTCTATCTCCTCACTGTACTTGTCATTTCTCTCGTGAGTTATTGAGGATTTTTTTGATTTTCCATCAGCAAGCACTGCTGTTTTTGCCTCTGTTAGCTCCTCTTCACTGCTTTTACTCAAACTATATATTTATTCTCAAATGTTCAATGTTAAATGGCCAAATATTACTTGAAACAGATACTGGTGAATGTAAATAAAGCATAACTTATCTTGTGATAAAAACTCCTTGATGACAGCACTGATCACTTCTATTCTACAGAAATGGTTTTCATGACCAACATAAATCACATCCAGGAGGACCTCATGCACTTTTTACTGTGCTTGTAGCACTTTCAACTAAACGCACTTAACCACACAAACTTATCATAAACTTCTCTTTCCTGATTGATGAAAATCCTGATGATTTTCATCAGGAGCAGAATGCTTGTAACATTCCATGATTTTAAAGTGTCCAAATAAAGCTGCATGCAGCCTGTGACTCTATCAGAGGGAGAATGTTACAGCCTGCCATAGGCGATGTTACACTGTCACAGCAACAGGATCAGCACTAAGCCACGAGGATGCTGACACACTTCCTACTAAGCTGTTGAAATGCAGACACTTACAAGAAGGCGCGTTTTTTTGAAATCTCTTAGAAATTTTAAAAAAAAATACTTGAAGTTTTAATTGACATTTTTACAAAATGACCATTTGGAGAATAAATATATAGTTTCAGTAACAGCTGTGAATAGCAGTGAGCATCCAAGGCCTTTGGATCTCATCCAGTATAACTGTTGATAACATAACGATATAAAGTGTGTGGCGTGAAGTCAGAGAGAGTGCCAGGGTTGCACTTCACAGCATCAATAAACACACTCAGAGGGAGTAAGTTAACATCCATCTTCAGCCCTCCCTTTCCTGATTTTTCCACATAACGAGAATATACATTTGTTTGTTTACTTATAACTGCCATAGTTTATCTCATCTCCATGACGTTTAGTACTCGCTTGACATGTTACATATCTAAAACGGTTGGGAAGCGATAAGGGGTCACGTGTCTGCAAAACCTCTATAGATGAGATATTTATAACATCGTGCAGATGGTATCTGCAGAGTGTGTTGAGGTGAGAGAAATGACAAGTACAGTGAGAAGATGCAGAAATATAAAGGGTCGTGTGTGCAGATAGCAGTGTTGCAGCATGAACTGTTGCACATATGGAAGAGTTTTACACATATTAAGAGTTTGAGACGCCACTTCTAAAAAACTATTTAGTTTTTTCTTCCCTAATCTGCCATTTTTATTGATCTGAAAGTCCATGCACACTTGCTCACTTCCACTGACTGTGGATCTACTGTAACATTATATAGTTCCCATGCTACAATACTGCTACCATAAGTGGTTTGTCTCTTTCAGAGCATTACACACGTCATAAAACTGTAGAATAACACGCGAAATTTACAAAGCGATGTGGACCATGTGACAAAGTGACAAACGAGCACCCAGGTTAAGTCCATTCAGCTCATATTTGTGTCATTTTAGTGGCTCTCCTGTAACTGCAGTTCATTCCTCTGGTTTTTACAGTGTTGAGCTGAGAAGTGAGCACCACGTCTCTTTTTTTCTGTGTATTATTTCCTTCTGATTTGTTTAATTAAACACTATTAAATGTGTTTCATTATCATAAAAAAATTAAAAGACGGACAAAATGGCATCATAAGTGATTTTTTTTAAACTAAGGCGACCTCTAGTGCTGACTGACAAATAGGATCCTTACTACCACTGCATTATGATCACGCTTGATGGAGACGTTACAAAACAGTGCCTAAAAGCTGATAAATAGGAGTAAAAAACCTTTTTACTCAAGCATGGCACACTAACACATGATTTATCAAGATGAAACACTGCATATATCCATTTAGGTATCTTAAGGGAAAAATGCAAAACATAACACTCTGGATGTTCTCCTCCACACACGCACACACACACACAATATGGGAGAAAGCGCATTTTAATTAAGCTGACGGCAGCTAAGCTCCTTACTGTAAGTGCGATCCAACCTCTGTAATTTAAATCCTAATAAGAATTTTTAATCAAACCACCCGTTCAGTAGCTGGAGAACAGTAAGCTTTGCCACTGCTTCCATCCACAGCACAGTTATGAAACTAAAAATTAAAAATCATTAGAAAAAACAACACAGGGACGGCAAACACATGATCCACATGAAATCCTGTTCAATAGTGCCAATATGATACACAATCGTGTGTGAAATATAGAAATATACATGCTGAGTAACATCGCAATGTGTTAACAGCTGGGCTTCAGTCAGGAGCTGTGTGTGCTGTGTGGATGCTTTCAGTTTTGTTTTTTTTAAGTTTTATTTCTGCGCTGGACTAAAAAAAGAAATGACGTCCATGCTGAAGGTTGTAGAGGTCTGACTCCTCGTGCCAAATAAACTTTTGTTAAAACAGCCAAAGAGCAGATTTTTTTAGTTGGTTAGTTTGTGTTGTTTTACTTTATTTCTTGCATTTTTTTTCTCTTTTAATATTCTTTACACTCGTGACAGAAACAATACATTTCTATAAACTACATTTCTGGTCATATGTCTCAGCATGAACAGCTAATATGCACACTAGATAAATGTAATGCTTGAGTCATGTTATCATTATGGTGTTGGAATTTTAAATATGAATATGTCATAAACTTGTTATAACATTTATTTTGTATAGATTTTAAATGTTGCAAGTAGCTCACTGTAGGTAAGTTCTGCGTCAGCAAACCTGTGACTGTGAATGCTTCAACTGTCATAGTTTAGAATAACAGCAAATCCTCCCTACCTGTGTACTTGACCAGAGTCCGGCCTGTTGAGATCTCCCAAAGTTTGACCACCGAGTCTTTCCCACTGGACAGGATGTACTTGGAGTTCTTGGAGAAGATGGCGGAGCACACCTCCGCTCCGTCGTGTGCCTTCTCGAAGGTCGTCACGCAGCGGTTAGAGACACCGTCCCACAGTTTGATGCTGCCGTCCTTGCTGCAGGTGACATAGCTATTAGCTGTGGGGTTGTAGCTGACCCCGCTGATGGTGTCTGTGTGCTGGTCCAGTGGGTTGCAAGACACGAAGCACTGGAAAGTGTTGACGTCATAGAGGCGCAGGGTGGGGTGCTGCGTCCCCACTAGCAGGAAGTCACCTGAGGGGTGGAAGGAGATTGAACGCAGCATTTCTGCTTCCTGTGGGTAAATCGATAAGGCGACAACTGGATTACAAAGATTTGCATTTATATATATACATCAGCTTTGTCACTTTGGATTGTAAACAATTCATCTGACCTGTATATATTTAAAGGCTCTTTTTGCAGAGGGCTTGGAGTAGTCAAACAGTTTGAGGGTGTAATCTCTGGAGCCAGATGCCAGAATCTGTTCGGTGGGATGGAAGGCGAGGCAGGTGACTTCATCGACGTGGTCATACAGCGTCCGAATCACAGGGTGATTCTCCATGTTTTGCTGCGCCGTCTCATTCATCATCACCTGATGTATGTGGAAATGAAAAAAAATGTCAGTGCACTGGCTTAAAAACATCCAGCATGCCTGTGCTGTTTGAGCTGCCTCACCTCAATGGGCATGGCACTCTTCGCCAGCATGCGCTCAGTATCCAGGATCTTGATGGAGGCGTCAGCGGAGCCTGTAGCGATCAGCTGACCATCTCGACTGTATGTAGCAACGCGGCAAGGGCCCTTGTGAGATGTGACGTAGCAGGTCTCATACTCTGACGCCTCTGGAGACATGGTCTGGACGTCTGCGTCAAATTCCAGATCGATGCCAACACCCGGGGCTACAGTATCTGAGCGACCGATCGCATACTGAACGGCACTATCGTCATTTTCCATCCCTGTAATGGATTGTAGGTTGTAGTTAGGATCTGAAGACATACAGTACCAAAACCAAGATGTGGATGAAACAACTGGGACAAAGGCCTGAGAATCTGAGATTTTAACCCCAGATAGAGGAGATTAGATAACTAGATAGACAGAATAAATAAAACCAGTAAAAGTAGCACCAGTAGAAGACTTAAAAAATCTGCCCTAAAAGAAAGTCATTCACTCTATAATCAGTTATGTTTTTCTTTTTAAAGCTGTTTTAGTGTGTTCGGTCTGAGCTTTATAGTCCTGAATTTTTGTCCTAAGGGCAGAGGGGGAAAAGACGGTGTCCAGGGCGAACTGCAGCCATTACGACACAGCTGACTTTTTAGCACATGTTTTGTGCATATGTCAGTCAGAGGTGGCAGACTGGAGCTAACCTAGCCTAGCCTAGCAGGAAAAATAGGAGGAAGCTAAAAGCAAAAGGTCAGCAGTTTGGAGGCGTTTCACACTGCCACGTCTACTACGTCAGCCTCTTTTCATATGTTTGCAAAAGCTTTAACTTAGCTGGAAACTGTGGTTATGCCACATGAGTGTTTGTGAGGATGCAAAAGAAAATTCTTCAACTGTAAATGATGCTGCAGTATGGCGCACACTAATGACTCTCACTTTCAGTCAAATAAGACCAGTGCAAACAAGCAACACATGCAGAGCAGAGAAGCAGAGAAGAGTGTGACTGATAGATGATCCCAAAAGTCTTACTGAGGTGAAGTGAAAGAGTGCATTCTTCAAGCAAGACAGAATTTAGCATTATTTGTTTCACTTCAAAAACAGCTCGTCTTATAATTGAAGCAAAAGCTATGAAGTCGGTGTCGGCTGTTTGTTTTAATTGCACAAAATACTTTTAGGTATCCCCCACCCTCCACCCCAAGATGCTGTTTTTCAAGATCAGAAGAAGGTCTCAACTCTTACCTATCTTTGCCAGCTGCATGAGCTGCTCAGAGGGAGACACAACGCTCTGTGGCTTCACCTCATTGATGAGACTGTTGGCGATGCTAGTGTATCCATCGTAGAGCAGCTGGCTGATGATAAGCTTGTACAGGTGCTGTCGGTCCTTCAGAGTCGGTTTGGGACGAAACATGTTGGGTCACTGTCACCTAAACCGGGTCGTAAATAGTGACAACTGTGTGAACTAAAGTGGAAAACAAAATGTCAACAACCTGCCCCAGGTCTATATTAGCGGATTAGGTTAATGTCAAATCACAATATTAGCGAACACCGTTAGCTGTAGTTATGCTAACAGTGTGGCAGTTATAAGGAATGAATGAATGTGTTAGCCTTGCAGCTAACAACGTTAGCTTTGTTGCTACAGCAATTACAGAACTAAAAAGGAACAATGTGTTAATTGGGAACCATGAGCGTGTGCATTGTCCAAAAGAAGCGGTATATGCTACTTAACAACATAACTTTAAAAATTTTCTGTTTTTAACACTGAAACACATAAAACATCCAACCCTCTTAAAAGTTCCAAGTGCGCTTCTTGATCCGAACGTCCGTTACGTACTGCGTATTTTACGCACTACGTCACCGTACAGAAAAACGTAATATCCGCGTGATGCGTTTCTGGAGCCGCCATCTTGCTCAGGGGCTCTGGCTAAGGTTTTGGCCTATTCCGATACAAAATGCCACCCTTTATGCCGCTTTTTGTTGTTCAAATGAAAATAATAATAGAATAACGTTTAGCTAGTCAAAGCCGTTTAATCTGATACATCACAGTTAGAAATCCTTTTAAGCTAATGGTTTATTGACCCCTGAAACCAAATGAAGGTAATGCTGATTAGAATAAGTTAAATAAAAAAGAACATGTAAAGTAATGTATTGATAAGATGTTGAAAATTAAGTTTGTCAGTTTACTATATCTGACATTGTGCCCTAAATTATTTAAATCAGCACATTGTAAAATATTTCTCATTTCACTAATGCCTTATACATTAACAGTTATTTATACCCCAAACCCCGTTTTTAATAGACAAAGATCCTTTGGGGGTTGCATCAGAAAGTCGTGGTATAGGTTTTAGATGGACTTGTGTGACGATTCTCAAAGAAGATATTTGTGGATAGAAGCCAGTGAAAAAAAAAGTTTATGCCAAACAATGGGTCATTTTAAGTCTGACAGTAATCTTGCATTTTAAAGTCAGTTTGTACAGCAGAATTTCACAAATTCATCTGCAGAACTGATACATTTTAAACATTATAATTATTACACAAATATTTTAAGACAGTAAGACGGGGGTAATAGTGACAGATGGTTTCAAGGTGGGGTGGGATTATATCAGGGATTGATCCACATCCTAACTGTTTGAAGTGCTGATGGACAGGCTGACAGATGAGGTCAGGCAGGAGTCTCAGTGGATTATGATGTTTGCAGATGACATCATGATCTATAGTGAGAGCAGGTGGAAGAGAGCCTGAAGAGCTCTTCTGGAGAGAAGAGGATTGAAAGTCAGTAGAAACAAGACAGAATACATGTGTATGAATGAGGGGGAGACAGATAGAAAGATGAGCATACAAAGGGTAGAGGTAGTGAATTTTGATGAGTTTAAATACCTGGGTTCAACCATCCAAAGCAACAGACAGTACACAAGTGAGGTGAAGAAGAGAGTGTAGGCAGGGTGGAGTCAGTAGAGACGAGTGTCAGAGGTGATTTGTGACAGAGGAATAGCAGCAAGACTGAAAGGAAATATTTACAAGATTAGTTGCTGTTATGTGTGGTTTGGAGACAGTTACACTAACAGCAGGACAGGAGGTGGAGGTGGCAGAGTTGGGTATATCAAAGGGACGGCTCAGGTTGAGCAGTCTGGGGGCAAAGTTAGAGAAGCAAGACAGACGGTTTGGACATGTGCAGAGGAGGGATAATGGATATCGGATGAAAAGAGGAAGACCTGAGAGGAGTTTAATGGATGTAGTGAAGGAGGACATTCAGAGGGTTGGTGTGAGAAAGGGAGCAGCCAGAGGAGAAAATATCATTACAACCAATAGCAAAATTGGTAAGTAAAATGAAATATTGCAAAAACAACAAAGCAAAATTTTAAAAGGCAATCAAAAGTTATAGTACTTATATTGCTTCTGAATGTGCAAGTGAAGACCAGAGAGATGGTGATAGGCTTCAGAAGCACGTTTATAACATGTCTGTTTCTATTCTGGGACAGGATGTTGATGTGATGCAAGTACCTGGTGATCCACTCAGGCACCAGGCTGAACTGGACCATCAACACAGATGTTTTATACAAGAAACGGGTGAGCAGGCTGTATTTTCTAAGCAAGGTGAGATTCTTCCAAATTTGCAGTGAGATGAGATTTTCTGTCTCTAATTTGTGCTGGTATGCTGTGCTGGTGTGCTGGAGAGCAAGATCAAAGCTGGTGACACCAGGAAACTGGATAAACTGATTAGAAAAGCTGGCTCTGTGATTGGCTGGCTTGAAGAGGTTATCCATCATGGCTAATTCTGACCGCCCTCTGCACCACTATAATAAAAACAACAACAACAACAACAATATTATTAACACAATTCTAACACTTTTAATGCAAATATGTTCTATTTATGCGTTCAAGACTTTTTGTCACCCCTGATCCAGCAGAGGGTGCAAAAGAGCACCATCTCAGACACAAAGGGAAAGAAAAGAGTCAAATTTCGGATCACTTTCTGATTCTTTGATTAATGCTGGTTTGCAGTTTTTACACTGACAGGAGTGTCAGTGTTTGGCAGCTGGTTGTGAACAAGAGTGGGACATGAGGCTGCTGTGCTTTAGCTACTGAGAAGATGAACATGTAATTGGTTATAGGCCTGCAGCGACTCCCACCCACCTACACATGCACACACATTAATGCTCAGTTACCACTTCCTGTAATGTGGTTCATCACCGCTAGTGCTGGCCAAAAACAAAGAGACAAAAATGCAGTGTAATACATACAGATTACATGGATGATGGTGGAAACCTGTTATGGAAAAGGTAGACCTTTTCAAATGACCCCCATCAAACACCGATGAAATAGGCTGAATATCTTGCAATGTAGGTACATTTTGAAGGAAGCCGATTGTTTTCTGTCATTTCTTGTACTGCTCCAGTGGTGGATGCTCATATTTAACAGGGTAAGAGCTTGAAATAATGAAATCGGTGCATGTATAATAAAGCTCAGAGTGAAGTCTGAGCTTCACACTGATCGAAACACTTTCTGACGGTTTTTTACTCTCTGTATGCTGTGAGAGGAGATATCCCTGATATTGTCAACTTAGGCACAAAGGTCATGCTGTGAGCACAAAAGCCCCACCTACCTGCTGTTCAGATCTTCCGTTTACAACCACTTCGAATTAAGCTGGCTTGAAGGGGGAGTGGGGCTGAAAATGTCTATTTAACGTTTTGTTGCACAACAACATTTTTTGTTATTGCTGTTGTTTCTAGAAGTATTTGGTACTACTGTGGTTATGCCAACATCCACGGTGTGACTCAGCATGTGTCAGACACTCCCAAGAGCAGCTGTACGCACATGGATAAAAGTCTACATTGCAACAAAACAACCATCTCTCTTAAACTATGTTGTGCGTCGGCAGCTGAGAGGCCAGCAGGAGCAGAAGGAACACGTTGTTTGTCTCTTGTCACTGCTGACCATCAGCTGTAAAACTCAACTCAACCTTGTATCCTAGTAACCTGAACAACACAGCCAAATAACAATTTATCAACATCATCAGACCTCTGCTGACTTTTTTTCAGCAGACTCCTGCACACATCCACACACTGTGATTTTGTTTCATCTGACTGGGGCTTTAAAACCATGCACTAAAACTGTGCTTCCGCCCTACAGGGCAGTGTGCAGACTGTAGAAAACATGCGTGGTAGGAGGTGTCTTGTTGCCATGTCGACACAAACCATGCTCTTAGCAGACCAGCCTCCAGTTGCCTTGGAGACTGGCTAGAGTCTGTGGCGGTGGAATGATAGAAAAACACTTTGTTTTTTAACAGCAGATGTCATCTGATAATTACACGGCTGATCCCACGTGATGACATCATGTTCAGAATATCAGCAGCAAGGATTTGACAGCAATATTAATGCATTTAAAGAAAGATTTTCATTAAAGGGGACCTGTTCTGCTAATTTCCAACTCCATCTTTCTGTTCTTGGACTGTATAAGACTCCCATTTAAAATAATAATAATAATGGATTGGATTTATATAGCGCTTTTCAAGGCACCCAAAGCGCTTTACAATGCCACTATTCATTCACTCTCACATTCACACACTGGTGGAGGCAGCTACAGTTGTAGCCACAGCTGCCCTGGGGCAGACTGACAGAGGCGAGGCTGCCATATCACGCCATCGCCACTGGCCAACACCAGTAGGCGGTAGGGTAAAGCGTCTTGCCCAAGGACACAACGACCAGGACAGAGAGCCCGGGGATCGAACCGGCGACCTTCCGGTTGCAGATACGCGTC